>NW_022280051.1:5986138-5998247 GCF_004355925.1 Anarrhichthys ocellatus | reverse complement strand
TGTGTGTGTGTGTGTGTGTGTGTGTGTGTGTGTGTGTGTGTGTGTGTGTGAGAAAAAAAAAAATACCCAGACACTTTGACTAGAAATATAACTGAAAATAAATAAAATGAGAAGACTTACAAACTTAAATTAATTAATATTATAATTATTATTAACAAAATATAATATTTTATATAATAATATTTATATTTTATAATATATATATATATATATATATATAATAGAATTAAAAAAATAATATATAATATAAAAAATTTAAACAAATAATAAATTAAATAAATAAAATTTAATAAAAATATCAGCATTTTAAAAAGTAATATTTTAAAATAAAATGATAAAATAAAAGAATAATTAAAAAAATAAAGAGATTTAAGTAAGATATTAAATAAAGATTGCATTGGATACTAATTAATTAGAAAATTAATATAGCTTAAAAAAAACAAATGAATAAATAAACATGAAAAAATAGAAAGCACAGTTACATCAGCAATACAAAATAGTAATAGATTTTAAAAAACAAGACAAAAGTAATATTGCCTGAATACACCACATCCTGTACCGTGGTGTAAAACTGACTCACTGGTTGTTTTTGTTAGAACGAGTCGGGTCAGCTGATCTTCTACGAGCGTCCTGACACCGATGGACCCAAACTGTCCTGTTACTCAATCAGTCCAACCAGCGACCCGCCGAGACTCCGGGTAAAACACCGAACAACCCGAGTGTGTTTCTTCTGCAGCCACACACTGCCGTTTATTAAGTGTGTGTGTGTGTGTGTGTGTGTGTGTGTGTGTGTGTGTGTGTGTGTAGACCATGCTGTCAGAAGCCCTCGGGGTTAGAGGTGAGGTGCGGAAGGAGCGGCGGCTGTTTCTGATCGGTCAGACCAGAGTTCACCTGGACGACGTGGAGGGACTTGGAAACTACATGGAGCTGGAGGTCAACACACACACACAGTTTTTAATGTGTATTATACATTCAGCACATTACATAAATCAAGTCATTTTTATTATACTGTTTTATCATAATTGTTACTTGCCAACTCGAAGTAATGAAAACTGGTTTTGTGTTGCGCAATTATGAGGAAATTCTGATTAAAGAAGTATTTCCTAATCATAAAATAGGGTTCTGATGAACCCATAATAACCATAAAATAGAAATAAACATAATGTTGGGAAATATTACACCTTTTTATGAGAATGTTCAGTAGAGAAGAGTGACCCTCCGACTCGTCCTGATTTAATCAGCCATCTCTTTTTGAGTGACGTTGTACGTGTTTGTTTGTTTAGGTGGTGATGCGTCCGGAGCAGACTGTTGAAGACGGACAGCAGGTCGGTCTGTCCGTCTGTGTAAACGTCAAAATTCTACCAACGTTACATTAACATTTAAAAGTACACGCGTGTTGGTAAACTTAACTTTTGTGTGTCTTTTTACCGGCACAAACAGTTTGATTTGATCTGTTTTGTTGAAGGTGGCCGAGGGTCTGATGGAGAAGCTGGGCGTCTCAAAGGAGAGTCTGGTGACGGGAGCGTACGTGGACCTGATACTGAAGGGACACAAAGACCACACACAAAACAAACGCACCCCTTGGCGAGCAGGACGATAATGACTAAACTCTTCAGTTTTGTCAAACAGTAGTTAGAATACTCTGTAGTAGTTTCACTGTGATTAGAATCTGATTCGTTAACTTTTGTATTTACTTCTTTGACTTCTTCTCTAAATAAAGGAAGTCAAACATCAGCTTTGTGAATGGATTCAAACAGCACAAAGTTAGTTCAACAAAAAGATCATTTAAATTGAATAGACTGTATCGTTTAGGGTGACACGCAGCAAAGGGCCCGGGGCCGGAATCGAACCGGCGACAATGACCAAAACCCACGAGGTGTGCGTGCTCGACTAGGTGAGCTGCTGTGGTGCTTACTTCTTTTCTTTTTGACATAAATGATAAACTGATGCAAATCAATTTTCTGTTGATTAAAATATATTATTTTTACCAAAAATAACGAAAAATCTGAGTACAGTTATTTACCAGAAGCTTTGTTTCAATTGCGTTCCAATCAACGAATTATTCTAGAGAGCTATTGAGAGCTTTCCTCTAATATTTATCTTCTCATTTATGCAAATAGTTTCCCCAAAAGACCGACAACGAACATCCTCCGTGTTCTCCAGAGTTTGCTCATCTAATTTACCCAATAACAACATTATGTCTTTAAGTTGGATTGACCCTGTGTATTGGATTGACCCTGATTGTAGCAGGACTAGCATCCTTTCAAGTAGCCTAAAGATACGCTATTTCTATAGAATTGCACTATGTAATTACTGTTCTTCTGGTATCTGAATGTGTAAATTATTACAGAATACAAACAAAATACAGATTTAATAGGATTAATATGCAGGTTTGAAGGTCTACAGGAATATTTACTAAACGTATCCAAGATTCTGCATGAATTGCATCTTAACTCGTCTAAAAACACATCTCTTCTTTTAAACATATACCCTCGTGTCCCCACTCGGGGGCAGAGTTTCATTGTAAGCGGCAGAAACACAAACCTCAAAGACGGAGCCACAGATTCGCTTTCCTCCACCTCATTTTATTAAGCAAAGTATCAGAGTATCAGGCCTGCAGTTAGTCGTTTAACAAAGATAACTTAGGGAATGTAATGAACAATACGGTTTGACAACTGCTTCAAAACCAGAGGATGCAGAACAATAATAATGAGGGAATGTGGTTAAATGTTGAACTGTAGTGTGTGTGTGTGTGTGTGTGTGTGTGTGTGTGTGTGCCAGATGACTCTGTATGCCAGTGTTGAGAATAATAAGACGTAATGAAGAAAAGCAAACTTATACTGAAACTAGTTCACATCCATCTCTGGCTGCGTGTGCTCAAGATGTAACTACAGTACAGCAATTTAAAAAAACAAACATGTTACCTATTACATAGTGGATCAGATGGCTTAAAGCCACCAAAAAAATATATATATATATTAATAGCCCTCACACATTAGCGCTCTCTGCCTTTAGTCTCTAATCAGGGTCGGAATTTAACCAAAAACTGGCCTGAAACGCATTTAAATATCCAACTTCACGCGTGTACGAGAGATGAATCAGTTAATCGGGAATAAACTCACCGAAACTGTAAAGATAAAAAAAATAAACCCTGCTTGTTCTACTGTGGCGGCGCTGCACAATGGAGATCAATACTCTATCATTGGACATAGTGTTACTGCTTCCTCTCTGAAAGATAACATTCACGAGCGTTTAGAGTGAACCGATCTCCAACGTAACATATACAAAAATAAAGATGGAAAATTAAATCGGACTTTTTTTCAGGAGAACGTTCCCTCGCTGCTGATAACAACTCAGCGTGTTTAACAACAAGAATCCACTGTACATATCAGACTCTAGAAGATATATACTGTCAGCGCTCGTTAATGATTTACATCCAAAAATAAAATAAAATCTTCAGTCAGTTTTTTTAAAGTGATCGGTAAAAACTTCGGAGGCTGGTGCGTCCTGCAGCGGGACAGTCAGAAGGTCAGTACTTCACACATAAAGAACACAAGCAGGCCCCTAACAAAGCTCATCTTTACCACAGTGTCAGTGACTACACCTCGGTTTATTTTACAGTGTCTCGCCGTTTCTCTTATCGTCCAATCACAGCAGCATGGACTCCTGCATGGCGAACGCCTCCTGTGCGTGCCTGTAGTGTGGTCCTCCAAACAGCTGGGGGAGCTGTTGCCTTACGACGGGCTGCTGCTGCTTCTGGAACTGAGTCCTGTAGTGGAGCAGGTCGTCCGGGTTCGGGGGGAAAGCGAACTCCTGAACGGGGGACATTTGGGCTCGCTGGAAGCTGGGCGAGCGTGGCACCCCGCCCGGGGATTGAAGGGGCAGAGTGTCCTCCGGTGCCCACGGGAGCCCGTCCACAGGCCGCCGAGGCCCACCTTCCGGTAGGTAGTGTGGAACCGCCTCGCTCCTCTGACGCCCCTCAAACCCGTAGTCCACCGGGGCGTAGGCCTGTGCGGTGGAGGTGAGTTGCTGCAGGTAGATAGGCGTGGAGTGCTCCGGGGGAGGCCTGGCGTTGCGGTTGGAGCTCGGCGGCGGCGGCTGGTATGTGGCGTAGGAGTTGTTCATGAGCGCCTTCTCTGGGGAGTGGTGGTTGTTTTGGCGCTGCGTGGTGGCGTACGCTCGCTCGCCGTACACCACGTTGGAGGGCGGGGTAAGCCGAGAGGGCGGAGCATAGAGTCTTTCCTCTCCTCTGTGGTCCAGGCTCACGCTGTAGGCGGGATGCAAGATGGGGACTTCGGTGGTGGTTCTGGCTGGGGAGTGCTGCTGGGGAGTGCTGTTGTACTGGCTCTGGCTGCCGGGGTAGCCCGCGTGGACTCCTCCTGGACTGTTGTGGGAAAACGCAGGAGGAAGAGGGTGTTGGACAATCCTGGGACCCGATGCCACAGAGACGACGCTCCCGGCCAGGCTGGGGCTTCCCTGATGGAGGGACGATACGCTGAAAGGCGTCTCACTGCGAGGGGTCCTCATTCTGGACGGAGGTCTGTCGAGCTCCAGGATCTCGAAGTTCTGCTCTGGCAGCCCCGGCACATTGTCGTACTGGGAGGCGTTGGAGCCGCGGTTGGAGTCGGGGATGAAGCCCTTGGGGCGCGGCCGGCGCTGGTGGGGCGGTGCGCCGTCTTCCGGACTGGAAGGAGCCGGCGACGCCCCTCTGCTCAGCTGGACCTCGCGGGCCGCCGCCTTCACCGCTTCCAGCTTGGTGTCGGAGGGTTTGAACCACCGGGGGGTGATTTCTCTGTGAGAGCTGGAGCCCGCATTGGTGTTATGGTTGGCGATGGCGTGGCTCTGAGGCTTCACCCGATCTCCTTTGGTGAGCTGTGGGGTGGGGGCTGAGGGTGGTGTTGCTCTCCTCTCAGGTGTGGTGGAGGCGGACTGCTTCCTCTGCTCATGGGGGATCTCCCCGGAGCCCCTGGAGCGCACATCCCTCTTGTCAACCCTGTGGTGGCGGATCGATTTCTCCAGCGAGTCCCGGCGCGACCGGCTGGGGGGCCGACTCTCCCGCTGGCGCTCTGGTACGGGGGTCCCCGAACTCGGTTCCCCGGGAGGCTCGGCTGGCTCGACATGGCTCAGACCGTTGGCCACGTGGTTCACCACCACGGCCAGCTCGGGAGGAAGCTGCCCCAGAGGCTTCTTGGGAAACTCTTCTTCTTTACCTGCAAAGATGAAAACAAGAGGGACACACATCAGAGAAAACCATCAGGGACCAGAAGTGAGCGGTGATGGTTTAGACACACTGTGTGGCGCTGATTCACATCAGATGAGGAGTCACGACAGGGACATGGATTCATGCAACACCACTGCCAGAGAGAGGTACAACAAAATAAAGGAGAACTTCACAGGCAAAGAGCAAAGGACAGAAAAAAAACATCAGAAATAATGTTTGATATCAATTCTGCGCCTGCTGGAGGGGCTCAATTAGGAAGTGACATTCAATCGACTGGTCTCTGAAATGAAGAGTTTGTCTCCATTTCATTAAGCTGTACTTAGCTGCAGCAGTAGAAAGGTCGTACAGAAATAGTTCTTGATTAATGAACCACGTTAAATGTACCGAGACTGATGAGAACAAGCGTTAAAGCCACATTTCTTCACTTAGACTACCCGGCCTGGACCAAGTGCACGTTAAAGACATTGATACTAATGCTTCACGTTAAAGAAGAAGTAAAGAGTACAGTCGACAGGAACATATACAGTGAGCAGACACAGTGACGGAGGGGGCTGTGAGGGTGATCAGAAGAGTCGAAAGATGATTGAGGAAGGAAACTTAAATGTCTGTCCGTGACGAGTTTATCCTCATTACAACCGGATCAGTTCATGTGGAAAAAGTTAAACAAAATTGTTAAAAAGTGTCGTTTCTCGCACCAAATTAATCCGGTTTCTTGTCCTCGTTCACCGGAGATTATCACGTCCACAAACCGGTAAGTAAACCTTCTCCGGTCCTCTACGTATTCTTTTAATATGTAACCGAGGCAGGATGATAGTTTACTTTTCTTCTGACTCTCGCAGATGTAATTCAGAAAGCTCATTAAGATTTTACATTTCATTTAAGATTTTTTAAGAGATATGCAGTCATGTTTTTTGGCAGAAAAGTCGGATAAACAACAAATTTTAGCCAGAATTCATGTTTGAAACCTGTCGCTACAACCTGAATATAAGAATCTGATGGTGAAATATTTATCGCTGAAGCAGAGTGTGTATTTTTCTTATTTAATTAAAATAATCATTTAAAATTCCCTTCATTTTAGACTGAAGGTGCATTCTGGTTCAGGTGAATGTCCTCTGAAGTATACGAGCATCGTTTGACAGGTTTTATTTAGTCCTCCATGTTTTTCTGACTTTATGACGAAGCTGTGTTGGCCTGCAGCAGGTATCGGTATATTTTTTTATTTCACACGGCTGTAAAGAGGAAGTTCTTTCAGTGTAAAAACAATGAAACCTGTCTAACCTCGCCTTAAGGAGTTCTACCACCACAGTATAAATGATGCTGTCGAGGCCTTTTCCTCGCTTATGAACAAAAGGAGGGAGGGAAATAAAACCGTAGTGATGTTATTGGATTTTAAGGGTCATAAAAGATAGTTATTGTTTTGTATGAGAGTACCTATCAGTATAAAAGATGAGAAACGGTTGGTTTGACAGTGTGCAGTACCTTTTATTTTGAAAGAACAGATTTATTGATACTAAATGTTAGCTATTAGTAGCCTTCAAACTCAGTTTTTGCAGAGGTTGGTGACAGAAAAGATCACAGATTCATCCAGCTGTTTGCACAGAGTACATTACACTGCGGTGGTTAACTCAAACTAAGCCGGGTGACGTTCAAAACCATCACAGTTCAGCTAATTCAGATACAACTAAATATCCCCCTCTGCACACCAGCGAGTGTGTTAGCAGATTTAAACAAAAGCCTCCAGTGTTGGAAAAGTGGCTCATTATCTTGTCAGCGGGCGGGAAAACGAACAGACAGCGACTGTAATAGACGTCGGCTCTGGAAGAAAGGAACGTTCTGGTTCCTTCTGTGTAGTATTTAAGTAAATCTTACAAAAGACAGGAAGTCCACACATAGGATGCTGAAAAAGATGAATAAATTAACCCGTCTTTACAAATATGAGTCTGCACTTTGATGTACTTCTACATAGTCGGTGTATTATACATGTAGTAGTTTGTAACAGCGGTGAATCCGAACTAACTCTGACCGAAGTCACACAGTAACAAACAAACGAACTGATGGAGGTAGTAGTAGAACAGCTTCAGTTCCTCGTCGGATGGCAAAGTAAAGCGTTGAAACTATTCTAAATATATACTCTTATAATAGTAATAACGGTTCTTTTAGGTGTATAAAATACGCCCACAGCAGTACATTGCTTCGCTCCCTACAACCACACTTTAAAGAGAAATAAGCTCCAGGTTTAAGAAGTAAATGTGCAGATCAGCTGTTGATTTTGGCCTAAAAGAATACTTTGATGAGCTATCAAACGTCCCAGTGTGGTGCAGTACCGTTAGTTGGCCACCAGACGGCACACAACGTCATCTCAAAGAGCTTTGGAATTAAAACACGGCAGTTAAAAGAAAAGAGAGTAGGAGAGCCAGCCACTGCAGGACTGAAGCAAAGCATCTGAACTTAGTAAAAAATATCAAGTGTGGGATAAAACACAGCTGGAGGACGGAGTTTGTGAAGGAATAACCCCCCCCCCCCCCGAGTGCTGCTGGACAGACAGGCGACAGACAGGACGGACGGACTGACTGAGGGACAGATGGGACAGAGACATGGAGAGGGTTAAGACCAGTCAGGATAGCCCACCGGTTACTGTTGTAGGAGGGAATGTGGCCCGCACTCACGGCCACACTCCTGTTGTTGTTGGCTAACATCGTTTGTGAAGAAGAAGGGAGAGAAGGAAGATTAATGAGGAGACAGAGCAAGATTAGAAACACACACTGTTCATGTAAACGCCTCAATACAGAAAGACGGCCGTTTGTTTCGCTGTCAAATAAACTCCCATGTTTTTGTCAAATATTTTAGAATTATTCCTTATTTTTTCTTTAATTAATAGACTAATTGCGGCGTTTATAAATTCCCAAAAAGTGGTAAAAAACACCAAAGGAGACGACTTTGAACAGCTAAAACCCCAAAAACTCAGTTTACAATCATATAATACTGAAAAATCTATGATGAGATATTTATTAGTTCTGCATAAAATATAAATAATACTTGAGATCAGATCTGTAGTAGAAGGTTGATCAGAACAAAGCAGTATGTTGGTTTTAAAGTCGTCTCTGTGGCTTTAACGGAGCTCTAAAGCGTCCTGGTCTCTCTGAGGACCTCGTGCTGGATCAGTACCTGGTGCGGGCAGCTCCAGCTTTGCCCTCCGGAGCTCCGTCATGGACGCCTGTAGCTGCTCCACCACAACGTCGTCCTCGAAGACGAAATCTTTGGCCAAAGTCACCTGCAGAAACTCCACCAGCTCCTCCATCAACAGCTTCATCAGGTGCTCTGTCCATCAAACACACACACACACACACATACGTCAGTAAGTGAGTGTTTGAGAGGCGGACAACAGCTGGTAGCTCTGTGCAGAATAAACAGTCTTACTCTTGTGCAGTTTGAGGATCGTGTAGGACATAGTGGGCAGCACTCGTTCCCCCTCCAAGATGTAGATGTCCCAGATCCTGAGGGTGAGAGTGAAGGGAGTCTGGAGGGAGACGGAACAAAAGGTCAGAAGATCTCACTGTCTATTGTCCACAAATCCCTTAAAAAGACCAAAACTAACACAGTGTTCGTCCATCTTTCAGTACTTTCTGACTTCCCTACCTGATGTAAATCCTAAACAAATGTTTAAAGTTATATTTAAGTTAAAAAGCCTTTAACAGCAGGACACTCATCTTTATAAAACGTACCAAACAGGCGTAAACTGTGTATTTGTTGTACACTTGTTAGCATCAATACAGAATATCACCACACTTAGATATAGAGTTGTTTTTCTTCCTGATTTCAGATGGACAAAATGCTTTTATTTTTTTATTCCAGCAAATGAATCCCTTAACATTAAACATGTGTGGCTTTGGGAAGATTACGCAAAGAAATGTTGCTTTAAAAATAAAATAAAAAAGTACTCACTCTGTCCAGGAAGCACTGGAAGAACCACTTCATGGTGTAGAGGCTGGTTAACACCTCCTGCTGGTCCTGCAGCAGCACAAACACACAGTCTATTCCGTGCATTGATGTACCTCCATTACAATCACATGACCACCCTTGAAGCTGTTAAGTATTGCTACTGAAGACACAGGAAGTGTTCCAACGTGGTCACATAATCCGCAGGTATCTGGATGGATGTCTGGTATTATGAGCAGTTGCTGCATTATTGATGTCTCCAGCAGTGTTTGTGTCTCACCAGGTGCTGCTTCAGTTTGGGCATCGTCTTCCTGAGGACGCGGTCGTGATGCTCCTGGAAACGCATCAGCTTCGGGAAGCCGGGGATAAAAAACCCTAAAAGGTGACCGCGAAAAATTTAAGTTTGCAGTCCGTCACAATATTTTCAAACGTCACGATGGCAGCAGCTGTGAGAGCTCCACAGTCCATGTTCTATTCAATGAAACACCTTCATGGTCAGAGTACGACTTGTGTCTCAACCTCAACCCAGCTGCCTAAGTGCGATTATGTGTTTTACCGTGCATGGCGTGCTTCTGTCCAGACAGCAGCTTGACCAGAGCCCAGAAGGCGTCCTCCTCGTTCATGTAGATCAGCAGCAGAGCTGTGATCTGACTCATGCCCTGGCAGTAGCCCACCTCCTGCAAACACACATCCATCAGTATAGAGACGAGTGGAGTTCTGACTGAGTTCTGCATTCAGTGGGAAACATTTGTTGTAATGACTTGTGTGTCCTTGTGGACTAATCTGTTACTTGTGAAAATGTATCCAAAACCTGAGGTGACATCTTGCAAATCCAGCAAAAAGAAAAAGGCACACAGACAGCTGCTGGGAGTAAAAGAACAGCAACGTGCGAGTGTGAATGACTCACCGTGTTGTAGATGGAGTAGGCTGTGAGGACGTGGAAGAGAGCCTGCTGCCTGAGAACACAAACACCAGGAACACACAGTTTAGAGCCGCGATCGACGTTCATTTCTTTTAACTTGGATATGCATCTTAAACTTCCAGTTAAATCACATGTATGGCCTGTAAAACCAATGGATGTTAAGTATGACTTTTTTCGACATGCTATACTATGTTTTTTTGATAAAATATACTGTACATTTTTGACGTTTTATTGACACATTATGCTGTCAATAACAATATTTTAACTTCAAATACTGGGCCAGATATTTTGTTAATTTTACAGGAGTAAAGGTTGCTGTTAATGCAGAAGTCTATTCCGCAGATACGTACTTGACATCGTAGCGATGCATGAACATGATGTGGTCCCTGTAGGTGCGGTTCACATCCAAGTCGATCTGACGGATGTCTGGGGAGAGTCCTCTGGCTCTGGCTTTTAGTTTCTGCAGACAACCAGCAAACACAGAAACAAGAACAACGGTCAGTGACAGAGGAGACATTTCTATTTAAACTGTCCTCAAACATCTTCTTGTCAGTGCATTTTTGAAATAAAAAAACATTTTCTTCGTCATATATTGGATAATTAATCTGTCAGTCGTGGCATTAAAAAGATTAAACAGATTGTTATCAATAGAAAAATTCTCTTTCACAGTTTATATTTCCCACTTTGTTTCCCGACTTTGCCCTCAGCTAATGATTATTACAATACCTCCACACAGCGATGTTATTGATCCTACCAGCTAAACTTTCTGATGAGATCCAAAGTTTGTCTCCGTTCTTGACAGTGTGCAGATTCACACAAACACAATTAAGCCTCCAAAGCAACATCTTGCCCAACTGAAGCTCAGCGAAATCAAATAAAGCTGAATCTGAATCTTTATGAGGCTTGTGCTGTAATGAAGGCTGATTTTATAAACCGTGTGGGAGAGCAGGACAGTAAAGGGTGTTTTTAGTGGTGAGATCCCGGCTCCGTACCTCGTAGAAGTCTTTCTTCTCCTCCTTCATTTTGGGAATATCGAGCAGCAGACACCACACCTCCCCTCGGAGCTGCAGGGGAATTCCCTTATAGACCCTCCTGACCAGCTGGGAGGAAACAAACAGCAGGAGGTCATTGTTAGAAAGGCCTTCAAAGAGGAGCGGCTTCGCTCACCTCAGGAAACACCCTCCACACTTAGACCAGGTTCTTATTCAGGTTCATAGTCCTAAACCTCAGGCAGCAATGTAATTAGATATCAGATGGTGGAGAGACAGTTACGATGAAAGACCTGACATAAAAATACTCCTCACATTTAATCTTTTTCTTATTAATAATTCGTCTTTGCAAAGAAGAAAAAGGTTTTTCTTATAAATCTCCCATAAAGAGTTTTCATGCCTTTATCTCTCTCCATATGTTTTAAAATAAAGACCTTTCTTTTTAAGCTGGCTTTAAAGTTGGAGTAATGTTACAGCCTTAGTTTTTAGGATTTAATCATTGTTTTGTATATTATCTTCTATCCCTGATTCTTATTTCATTTTGTCATTAAAGCAAATTAAAAAACAACTTTTCTGATGATCGATTCATTGTCATTTATTAAACAAAATATCTTCACAGCTTCCAGCTTCTTAAAGGTGAGAATTGTCTGATTTGCTCCGTTTTATGTCTTTAGACATAAATATCTTTGCGCATCACCTTTGACGCCATTTAACAAAAAGACTAAATAAAACATAACTCATCACATCAACATGATGCCAGGAACGTTGAAACAAGCAAAGTGGAGAAAGAAGTACAGTTTTATCTGCTGAAAGGTTGATGTTGCTGCAGACCACAGAGACTCTGAGCTGCAGGCACTTCCCAAAAAGATTATTCAAAGTAGAGAAAAACCCATCGAGCTGCCGTGAGCTCGTCAAAGACGTCAGAGATGCAAACAGCGCATGCACTCATCCCCGAGCAACAAGCAAGAGGGCTTCTGGAAGGTGAACCACGGCCATCTGGCTGGACGAGCTCCAGGAGAGGTTGTGGGCAGAGAGAGAGAG
>NW_022280051.1:5976515-5981138 GCF_004355925.1 Anarrhichthys ocellatus | reverse complement strand
GCCCCCCCCCCCCCCCCCCCCTAATAGTCCAAGAGGGAGTCTTCATCTGCTGCTGACAGGAAGACGGCAGCAGAGAGCTTTTAGGTGTTACTCTCCAAATACTCTCCTCAGCAACTGAAAACTAAGAAAGTTAAGTGTGTTTTAACCAAATCACTCTTCTTTTCACGCAATTTAATTCTGCGATAGTTGTTACGTTATCACCACATTGAAATGTTATTTATCACATCTTAGGCAAATTTAACACAATTTTTTCAAGAACGAAATCTTGAATATTTTGGATCTTTTGCTGTAATATACCTTTCAAATACATTGCACCTATCAAGCACAGTCTCTTGATACGTTTGCAACAATAGAACTATAAACAATCTATTTAATTATAACAAATCATGGTGTCACGTAATCAAGTACTGTACTTACAATTTTGAGGTACTTTACTTGAGTATTATTTGTATCTACTTCTACTTCATTACATCTCAGAGGTAAATATTTTACTTACTTAATTTAAATACTATGTATATATATATATATATATATAATAATAGAACTTTCTGAAAGGGATGATTCTGCCCAACTAGTACTTTTACTTTAATACTTTCTACATTGACTTTAGAGAAATCTTGAATTTAAAGCTTTTACTTGTAACAGAGTATTTTGACAAAGCGGTATTGCTTCTTTTACTTATAGTACTTCCTCCACTACCACATAGTACTAACATATATATTTTAGAGGGTGGAGGAGGAGGAGGAGGAGGAGGAGGAGCGACAAACAGAAGACAAACAAACGGTAGATGACCTTGTCGCTGTTCTTGTATTTGTCCCAACTCTTCAGCATCTTCAGCCATTTCCCGGTCCTCTCCACCTCCACGTGTTTTTGCTGAGCGGAGAGAAGAAGCGACACATGAATAACTTCCTCTCGTGGAGTTCTTTCTGTGTCTGCGTTCACGTCCGCTGGGAATCGCTGTCAAAGTTCAAAGTGGTTCGAAGCCGTCGAGATGCTGTGATTAAATCCTTCTGTAGACGTCGATCAGCTTTTTACACATTTTGTGAACACAAATGTTTTGGAGCAGAACAAAGCACATCTGTCAGCTCTGGGATCAGGAATTGGATTTTAATATCACAAATACATCACTTATACACTAAGACTCCAACATCAGTCATGTGAGGAACAATGCAAACAGGAAAAAGGGAGTTTATTATCTTTAACATGGTGGCAATAATAGTGATATTTATTTGAAATAGAGTTAGAGAGACGTAATGAAGTAACTCACCTTCTCCTCCACTGAGTCATAGGATGGAAGTTCATTCTTACTGAAGAGAGAAGAAGAAAGAGGAGGAGTGAATGAGAGGAAGAGGTCTTCAGCTCATCTCTTAACCTCTGAGTTTATTGTTAGTTTCTTCCTTGCTGTCATATGCGCAGAGTGGAAGAATCATAGTTTAGTCGACGCTGTCAGAAAACGACACAGCTGATCGATGAAACAACGGAGTGAAATCCGGGTCGGTGCTCGTCTCACTCTGTCCGACAGGAACATCAAACATGTCAGCGGTCACACGAACAGGAAACAACAGATCAGACATTCCTCCATTCCTGCAGGAGTTACTTTGCTTTTCTTTTATCTTTACAGCCACACTGCACGTACGGAAGCCCACAGGGGACTTTATTAAGAGAATAATATGAACGTGATAATGAAAATGTAACTCCAAAATAGCATTGTTCTTTTTCCACACACGTTTCTATTATTTGAGTAAAAACTTTCAATTATAATTTTCATGTTCACATACTTGTATCAGGTTACATTTTATAAATTCTTAACTCAAATAACACAAACCTTTGTGGAAGATAACAATGCTTTGTGAACTTACATTTTCAAGTTCAAATTATGATTTCAATAAATAAACAATAAAATACAGATTTTAATGAGTTCAGCTGAAAATGCATGTTTGATCTCTGCTGATGAATATTTGTCACTATTTTCTCTTTGCTTCCTTCTTGTTTTCAACAAACAACAATGTGTCAAAATCAAGATGAAAAGTGACAGTTGAGCTATTGTTCCAACATGTCTACGATGTCTTTCACATTTTAGGATCAAAGCAAAATAGCAACAAGAAAAAACTAAAAATTCCTTTCAACAAACAAACTTTCCTCTTTAAAAAAAAAAAGAAATTAACTCCAAATTAGGTCACTTTTTCCAGGAAATAATGACGTTATTAAGAAATAAGAGACCCTTAAGATAACTCAAATGAGAGCGAGCCTTGCCACACAGGTGAGCTCACTGCAGACATGAGTGCTGATGAGGTGTGTTGTTTTTAATTGTCATGAGTTAAGCGATTACACACATGAGGTATTTCCTGGTTTTATATAAATAGATCAACACACGCAACAGAGTTCTTCTCGAACCAGACACAACTTTCAGGGAAAAGCATCATTCTTCTTCTTCTTCTACCCAGCCAGTGACCTCACCTCAGGCTACTTCTGTCCCCGTCTAAAACAATCATATAACTCTGATGTTCTCTTTTCTTTCCTCCCTCCATCTTCCACCGCCTATGGTCTGGATCGTACCACTCTATGCTAGCACTGATGCCCTGTGATTGTGGCTAACCAGGCTGCTTCCTGCCGGCATGTGCCAGCCTATATATATTTATATCCTATATATAAATATATATATATAAAACACTCCAGCACAGTGCTGTCTAAGCCACAAACACACTCTCCTCTCAGCCTCTCATTTTCTCCCTGTTCCCTTCAATATAGCTCAAAGTGGGCTCTGAATGGTTCTTAATTTAGTTATTAGGAATAATGACAGGTTACGATGTTATTTTCTGTGCGAGTCCTTACTGAACGAAGCCAAAGCGGTCGATGACTTTGTAGAGGTGGAAGTTGGTGTCCTCCCAGGGCTCCACGATGGCTTCTTTTCCCTGGAGTCAAGGAGAGAAAAGTGTCGGTATCGCATAAAGACGGACAGACGGTGAACTGGGAACAGTTTCTATCAGTTACAAATGAGATGTACTTTGGGTTTTTAGACGTTAACTCAGTGAGTGCTGATGGAGCAGCTTCAATGTTAGCAAAGCATCGCTCTGTTCAATCCAAACTACATTCAGAATACAAGCATTTTAAATGTGCTTGTCGTCTTGCGGAGAGTCGGACTTCAGACTTTTAACAAATCAGCATCTTCATCTTATTATTTCTGCATCCTTTTGATCCGTTTTGTGCAATTAAATCACTTTTTTGGGGGTTCATACTGCTGTAATACACCAGGTTAATTCAGCAGCACGAAGAAATACAAAAACTAGAATAAATAAAGTAAAAATGAGTCAGCCATTTGAAACATTAGGACCAAAATGTGACGTGCACTTTGGAGAATTTTCTGACCTTTTAAAGACAAAAACTATGAATCTGAAAAACAACCGACAGTGTAGATAATTAGTTGCAGTGCTGCAGTTTCTCTCCTGATGCCCGTCGAGCGCTGAAATAAAGCGAACAGTGACTCCTGATTGAGCTACAGATTACATGCCACCCACGTTCTTCAGGGGCAGAGAATCATGTTTTGATTGGCTGCTACATTAGGAGGGGAGCCACGACTCCGCCACCCTTGGGGAAAGTGTGTGAGCGTGAGTGTGTTTATGAGAAACCGTGCGTGTGTGTGTGTGTGTGTGCGATTAACAGGTGTGAAATGAACAGCCAGACGCCCACCTGCGTCACCGTCTGACTCCAGGCCAGAAACTGGCTCTATAGTTAATTCACCATCACGGACCAACGACACAGAGAACCCACAGTGGGAGCGTCTGAGTGTGTGAGGAAGGATTAGGAAGAGAGACGAGCAGGGAGAGAATATCAAAGAGTGTGTGAGGAAAAGAATAAATGGGACGAATAGAGGACAAAACAAGTTGAATAAGAGTCAACGCAAAGCTCACACCATGAAGTACAGAAGTATGGAAATGTCGCAAATCGATTTGAGGCTTTGTTGTACTGAAAAATGAGTCTCAAACTGATGCAAACATGAACAGAAACAAACTTAAATCCACGTCCATTATAGTTTCTAGGTTCCCATAATGCTTTGTGGAATGTAAACAGGAAGTATAATGCTGCTAATGTTATTTTGTAGCCTATAACAGTTCACATTTTGACAAAAGTATGCAGAATTAGCTACTAGCAGCTCCTGTTTGTATTGTTCTGAAGCTCCTTTTTAATGATTTCTAAGCAGATTTCTGGCCGTTTATTCAAGAATCTGATTGACAAAAATCACATGTTACAAAAATCTGGATGTGAGGAAAAGCTTCACAAGACAATCTGAGAAGTTAGAGGAAGACGCTACAGAAACAACTCACGGACCTCTCAACTCGTCTGCTGTTAATGTTCTGCATACAGCCAGAGAGACAGAAGGCCTGTCCGTGGTCTCACAGGTCAGTCTGACGACCAGATGTTGAGGTGAAATATTTCTAAATTCATCTCCACCCTCAGCAGAAACACACCAGCTAAATAAATAACACACACCCCACACACACGCCTCTGGTGACTCTAAAGACCTCTGTGTGTGTTTTTATATCCCGCCTCACACCATCATCTGACACATTCATCATTTCTCTCCCTGCTTTAGAAATCAATCAATGTTGGGGGGGGGGGGGGGGG
>NW_022280051.1:5954156-5976415 GCF_004355925.1 Anarrhichthys ocellatus | reverse complement strand
GCAGGACTCAGCTCTTCTATGATTGTGTGTCACCAGAACTTTGTGATCGACTGCACTGATTCGGTCATGTGTGCTTTCATAAAGTGTTGCTGTTCAGGATTTCTACGGTTTATTAACCGATTCATGACAATGAATCAGTGGTTCCCCTTCTTTGTTTGTGCTTTTGACCCCTTAATACAAAGCAGTAGCACCGTGTGACCGATCCTCGGAGGCTAAATGTCCACGCAGAGGGATTTCTCCTTCTCAGATTGTTTTATTTGAATCATTTTTAGAGGCCTGAGTGTGTAATACGGTTCAATATATCACAAGAATTAAGCTAAAGTTAGGGCTGCAATAAATAAAGAGATTTCTTCAGTCCATTGCCAGATATTCATCATACTACATATGATTCAGGTGACTGTATAGGAAAAGTCAGGGGATCAACAAAATCAGTAGGGTTCATCCTCTGAGGATCATGAACCTCTGTACAAGATTGCACGACAATCTGTCTGATAGTTGTTGAGATATTTCACTTAAAACCACAAATGTGAACCTCACAGTTACAGTAGAGGAAAAGTCAGGGGATCAACAGAATCAGCAGGGTTCATCCTCTGAGGATCATGAATATCTGTACGACATTTCATGACAATCCGTCAAATAGATGTTGAGATATTTCAGCGTGGAGACAAATACAATAGCACACATTAGCAAAGTCAACACATTTTAAATTGATTTAAATGCGACACTTTTGGTGAAGATGTGTTAAAACAAATATCCAAAAAAATATCAGCTTCAGCGATCGGCGAGAGAAAAAACAAAAACACAACAGACAGCAGTCAGTAACAGAGAAACAAAACTTTGCACTTTCTGCAAAGACAAAACAAATCATTTTTAATATCCGCACATGAACGCCGGCTGATGTGAAACAGCGAGCAGCGAGTGTGTGTGGTCGCCGTGATAACCGAGTCCATTAAACTCCTCCCCATCCCCGACAGCGACAATGACACTGATTTAGTGCTGATTGTGCCTCAACACACACACACACACACACACACACACGCACACACACACACACACACACACACACACACACACACACACACACACTATAAGCGCCTCCATCATCTCCTCTCTCATAATGAGGCAGCTTGATTATGCAGCCTGCTGGACTGAATTAAAAAAGACGAATTTACAAACCGAGCGTGGTGGGCTGGTTCGACTGATACCGCCGGGGCTGAGAAATAGAGGTGTCACTCAGGAAACATCCACCCACACACACACACACACACACACACACACACACACACACGCTATGGAAACTATGTACAGGAGTAAATGTACAGAATACATTCTTCTCTTTTAAACCACACATTTCTGTCTTGCACTGCCCATCTGACACAGTAAGTGTGCAGCCTACTGAACTTTACACACACTGTGGACCATGAATGAGGCTTTGAAATGCTTTATTTTAAATGCTTTATTTTAAATGCTTTATGAGGATGCTGCATCTGAAATGTGGCTCTTGCATTGAAATCACAGCCTTTGATGAACTCATGAAAATATGGAGAACACACAGCCGCAGATTCTGCACAACGCTCGCTGGTATTGTTGTGTTTCACGGGCAATATGGATCACCGCCCCTAACCACCACAAAAGCACTTTTTCAGGGTAAAGTATGCTTACTGCCGGCTGGACGGAGCGCTTACCACACCTTGTCATATTTGGCGACGATCTCGGCCCGCTCCTGGTCAAGTTTCACCGCCGCATCCTGATCAGACGCTGGAGAGCAAACAGAGAAAATAACAAAAGGAAGATTTAATGAGTGTCGACAGGTTTTCACAAACACAAACTTTAAAAGCAGCGTGGTCACACTCTTTGTGTTTGTGGCAAATGTTTTTCAAGAGAGGAATCAAGGTTGTTATCTCTGAACGCTGATGTCAATGTTCCAGGCACAGGCAACAAACCAGGCTAGAGCATAAAGTTAGTATTTTAACACAGCAGATAAAAAGACATGACTTAAGGCCTTTGTATCACGTCACCAAGAAACAACACAAAAATGCGAAATACTCGCCTGCCAATATTATACTGTATGTCTAGGGCTTTTATTGTGAAAGTTTAAGGTTGGACCAACATTGCGACAGACATTGCTGCCCCTGGAGCCACGCTGCCGACGTTATCACGACTTAAAGAAACAACTAAAACCTCAACAACTTTAACACAGACTATGGTGCATGAATGTAGGCCACGAGCTTTACTTCAAAGTCACACAAGAGTAAGAAAATCATGTTGAAGTTTGGTTAAAAAAAGGGCTGCTTGCAAGTTTTCCGATTATTCTGTCATCACAAACGCACTTCTGTGTTACGTCAACTCTTCCTCAGTGTGCCAGGGCCGAGAGCTGACGTGGAGATCTCACACACACACACACACACACACACACACACGCACACACTTGGTGAGGCCAGCGTGACCTCAGCCAGAGAGAATAATGTGTGTTTACATGAAGCAGCTCCTCTAACACTGACAGCTGTTGTGACTGCGACGTCACCGTGGCACAGAAAGCTTTTTTGTTTGTTTGCAGCATTGTGTGAGTGTAAATGTGTTTATACGCACACAATGAACACACACCTCTCAATCAGTATTTCCCCCCACACACACACACACACACAGTATTAAGTGGGGTCATGTTGTGTTTGTGTTGAGTAGTGTGTAGTAACGGAGGCGTGTAATGAATCATACCTACAGGCAGTGAGAGGAGAGTGAGACACTACATGCTGAAACCATCACAATAAACACCCTGAAGAGGATGAAATATTTACACCGACTGATGCTGAAGGAACCGATGCCGTCATCTTTCATTATTAAAGTTTGTTTACAAACGTACAATATCCTGCCTCAGTACAAATCTTTAATAATCTAACTGTTAAATATGACTTTTTCCAACTGGACCGATAGAAACATGCTGAGTTTCGGCTAAACTGCAAAAAACCCGTCTCTGGTTGGAAGAATTTCCGTCTCGCGATATCAGCACAAACTATCAACTACAAACCGCTTTAATCTCACACCACTGCCTCTGGCCTGCACATCGTTTGAACCCCATCGAGCTGAGGATCCCTTTCGTTTTAACTTTTTTTTTTTTTTCCATCCCTTTTACAGGAAGCACTTGACTCCAGTCGTCCTCCGGCTTCCTCTCCGGGTCTCTGGGGTTCGACGGGAGGAACTGGAATTCCAGAACGCTCCGAACAAACATGCTCCTTATTGAGCCGGCTGGCATTTTTATGACAGGATGGTGTGTGTGTGTGTGTGTGTGAGTGTGAAAGGCATGTCGCTGTGGGCTGCCAAGAGCACACAGCAGGAGACGACGCTGTGTGTGTTTGTGTGTGTGTGTGTGTGGGGGGGTAAGTCCATACACAACAGTCTGGGGCAAATAAACAAATACAGTAAAACCCTTTTTTTCTGCTGGGAATTCCACCCCAGGAAGCCCTGTGGTTCCCATAGTGAGGCAGAGGAGTTGGGGAGGAAATGGTATTCAATCTTCTCTTTGCACTGCAGCTTATAGCCTTAACTCTGAGCCCCCTTACAGACATATTAGTATTCCACAGCGGCCTGACTTAAGCAAAATGCAATTAGACCCCTTTTCATGCCTTGAGGATCACACTGGAGCCCGCGACGGAGATCGTGGGGTTGTGCGTATGTTTGTATTCGTGGTCGAGGACTTTCTCTCGTTGGACTGGTAGAGAGTTTAGAGGAAGAAGCATTTTGGACTTAGTTTTATCTTAGTGGCTCTGAAATGTGTTTAACATAATGTGCACACAAAGAGGACTCGTCTACACTGGATTACGTTAATAATAGAGGAAAGTTTATTAAGAAAAGTCTCATTAAATGAGATATTTTGTGACAAATTTCAGGGCAATTAAACATTGCCTAGTTGGGCAATTGCATGAGCTCTGATTGGATTTTGGCCTTAAGAGAAAAACAAAAATTGATCTGATAATTCCTGATCAAAATGCAAATTTTGGCATATTTAATTTAGCGACATCTCCTCTACAGGTGCTTGCGTTTTAACAACATTTAACAATTAAGAACTTTAATAAATGAAAAAGGTTTTTTGTAGAAGACATTCCCCGTAGTGAAGGTGTGGAAGAAAGCTTCGGTTTGAGAGTCAAAGCTCAGGTAAGGTGTTGGCAATAGTACAGAAACTTCTCTCAGACATCACTTTAATAAAGATAGAGGTTGAATAAACATGGATCAATGAACAAAACTACAACTATAAGTCACAACATGTGATTATTAAACAGGACCTGAAATTCAGGAAGTGAGGTGTGACTTCCCCCAGCAGGGTTTCACAGGTGACGCTCTGCACGTTTTATTTTAATCCAGCAGCTTTAAAAGCAGCCGTGATCTCCAGGTGGAAGACTCCACATTCCACAGTAACATCTAATTCTGCCGGCCACAGTACAGGACGTGTGACAGGAAGCGTTGAGGGGTGTATTTGTTCCTCATTATCGTGGCTGTTAATGACCAGCGCCGACAACCAACAACACGACGACCATAATCACTCCCTGGTTTCCTCCGCTCTCCTGAAGCCGTCTAGCCCTCTTTGTTCTTTATGCTAAAGAGTCACGACAGCTCTTTGTAAACCGTGTTCTTGTTGTCCTCTTAGATAGATGCCATCTACACCGAATGAGAAATAATAATAATAAAAGTCATAATTGTGCAGAGGTTTATTGGAGAGTTCACTTGGTTCGGCTGCGGTGCGTTCAGGGCCCACATTTAATCACCACACACGTTCAGAGCTCCTCAGTGTCCAATTATCCACTATGTGGTCACTAAACATGAAGGAAAATCATTGAAGCGATGCGTGATGATTTCTTAATTTGCTGCCATCGATATCATGATAGCGTCTCTTGTGACATTTAAAAAGCAGAAGTGTTGCAGCTTTTATTAAAGGTGATGGTTATGAACTCTGGGTAGTTTTAGCTTCAAGCTTTCTGTTAAACTGAACTTGCAACGGATTTAAATTTACTGTTGAGAGTTATTGTTTGATTCTGAAAGTTTTCAGTTCTGCAACATTTCAGCCTTTTTGTTGGTTTATGGTTGTTTGACATTTAATAAAGTGGCTCAGGTGTTGCTCCATCTGCTGTTAAATTGGCTCAGATTATGCACTTTTGCAGTTTTCTAGGCAGAAACTATTGTTTTCTTTAGACTGGGACGATGCACTTCTGTTTTCCAGGCTTTAACTGTACTTTTGCATACATTGAATACAATCCTTACTTGATTAGTTCCCTAAAAAGTGTGCTGGCTGGGATCAGTATTGGTTGAAATTGGTTTGCACAAGCTTACGTAATCCACACGTCTTATTTAAAGGAAGATAATAATAATATTTTTATATAAAAATAGAAAGTGTGCAATGTGAAGCATCTGTGACGATCACTTCCCAAGCAATGCAGAAGCAACGCCGCCAATTTAGGTAAAACTGAAACATTATAGCGCCTCAAAACAAGCTGGAACCCTCACAATGAAGTCACCCACTTCACAACAAACAACTGACGAGGCAACACTCCACACGACACTAATACGTGTTATTACCGTGCGTCCAAAACAATCATCTGTCTCTCCCAGTCTGCATTTACAAGCCGACCTCGAACACACGTTAGCATGCTAGCACGTAGCACCCTCAAGTTAGAAGGCAACTGAAGGCATTTCACAGCTCAGCCTTATCCGCATGCTAATGCTAGCACACAGCATATTAGCATTCTAATATTAGGGCATCATATTGTGTTTGCACATAATAGTTAATTTGCTGAGTGTCGACACTTGCTGCTGAGCGGGTGACATCATTTGGTGTTTGTGTGAGGAGTTACACCGGTCGATGCAACACATCATCACAGTCACATCTCACCTGTTGCATGTTAAATGCATATTGATAAGGTATGGCTAAACGTTTTACAGGTGATTTTGGCCCGTTGGTGGCATTAGATTAAAAGTCAAAGGATCATCAACGTTATCTGGATTCATCCTCGAGGAAACATGAATGTTTGCGCCACATTTTCTGGACATCCACGTCACGGGATTACACTTATTTAACAATATTTAAAGTTACTTGGACATCAAATAATTCTGCTGTGCAGGTAGGTCAGCGTGCAGCAGCAAGATGGCTGCATCCATTCTCCTCACACATGTAATATCTTGCATATTAGGAGCTATTTGCAGTGACCGTGGATTCAGTCTGAGCTTGTTAAGACTAAACCAGATCTTAATGGAATTTTGTACCAATATTTACTACTTTAGCATTCTCAAAGGAGGTAAAAAACAGAAAATCCACCACGTTCTAGTCATTCCAATACATGTTCTTCATCAGATACACTGAATTACACAGGATTTACACTTAGACAAACCCATTTAAATCAAGTAATATAAACCAGTTAAAACAAAACCTCTCATGTGTACTTGCAATGGAAAATCCACCCCAGAACCAAGTCAATTTATGCATCCGTCACATACCAGACTACTAACTAAATATGTACACAAGCAAGCTGTATCGCCACGCTAAGCAACAGGAATGAATCACTTCATCTTTTACCTCTTTTCAAGCCGCCCAGTGGATCCTCAGAGCGAGTCGGAGCTTTAGTCCGCATCGGTCAACCGGGTCCAAAACAACCAAGAGACAACCTGAACTACCTCATCCCGTCGCCGTTCCCTCCCCACCGCCACGCGCCAACAGACGGGAGAGAGGGAAATATGAGCGAGAGGCAAAAAGAGAAGTGAGATCAGCGAGTTGACAATGCTGCCGTTTGTTGTGCTGTAGCCTCACGAGCAGAGAGACGGGACAGAAAGAAATCTGAATTCAGGAGCGAGTCAGTCCCACTCGCAGCATTCCCCACCCAAACACAACAACAACACAATAACAAGCTCTATTCAACACATCACAGAGAGGGAGAGAGGGAGGGAGAGAGAGGGAGAGAGAGACACAAGGGGCTCCAGCCAACTGAAGGGGGAACTTTTCCAAATGTCACAAAAGTTAAATGTGACTGTTCATGAGTTTGGTCGCTTCAGTTTAATCCAAAAGCAAAAAAACAAACATCTAAAAAGTAAAGTTCATTAAGCTGATCGAACCACCGCGATGTGATTATTTATGTAACAAATTCAGCAATTAAACTATTTCATGAGCTGTCCACAAAATAAATTAGAAAAACGTCTCTGTACTTCTTTCAAAGTGAAGCACAAACAAGTTGGGGAAGAGAGGAGAACCGAAGATGACAGTTTGATGATGAACGGTTTCCATTAAAACTTCATTATGCGATGGACGTGATGTACCATGAAGGGTCTTGTGATGTGGCGTATCAGAAGATAGGGAGGGGGAGTGGGGGGCGTTTGGGGAGGCTGAAATGAGCGACAGGCAAAGACAAAAAAGAAGTTCTCTTTTCGGCGGCGGCTCTATCTCTGTGCTCCATCGGTACAGGAAGTATCTGTTTGTGAGGGAGGGAATGGGACTTAAGTGCTGTTATCACTTCTGAAGCTCCAGGGTCAGAGAGAGAGAGAGAAAGAGAGAGAGAAAAGGAGGGAGAGAGGGGGGGGGGGTTACTGTTTTCAGACGTCATCTCCATTTTCTGGAAGTCCACTTCATCAACGTCTCCATTTGTGCTTCACTCCCTTCAAAAGTGACCCTGATTCAATAGAGTCAGTACTGTCAGAGGCTTTCATCTCTCCTCGCTCTTTTTCTTCTTCTTTGCTGTTAGCAAAGAGAAACGTACAACTCATTCCTGTATCAGTTTTACCTTCCACTGACACTTTCAGTGGTTCAAAAACAACTCATCAACTGTAGCTGATTAATGTTAATTCTATGAGTAACTTGACCAAAGGCCAAAACAAAAGTTGTCTCGTTTTAACAATCCTGTTAGCCAAGCGCACAACTGTATAATGTGTTGTTCAAGAGAGGAAGAAGAAAATGAAGGCCCTCGCAGTACATTGTTAAGGTTTTGGAAACATCGTGTTCTTGGTTTAATACCAGACCGACTGTCCTCTCCATATTCCGTTTATTGTTAGGCGGTGAACGCTAGTGGCTGTAGCAATCATGAATGGAGCGAAGCAGACAAACGCAGGACTTTAACCCGGTGGACCGCCGTTCGTGTCTCATATGAAATGTTGACTTATTTTGACTTGCATACGTAAGTTAACTCACGTGACGTAATTAACTTATGTACCGAAGTTAACTTAAGTAACATACTTAACTTACGTATGTAATCTAAGTTACGAACACAGGACTTTCCCCCAGGAAACTGCTGTTCGTGTCTCGTATGAAATGTTGACTTATTTTGACTTACGTGCGTTAGTTAAGCAACAAGCATCCTCATTTTAAACCAAACCATGATCTTTCCCTAACTTAAGCATGTAGTTAACTGCGACCGATTCCCAGCATGCTCCTGTCACTTGCACTCTCCAACGGTCATACATGTCGTCTTGGGAGTTATTGGTAAACAAAATATCGTGTCGTTTAGTTTTGAGGACGAGTTGTTTAATACAGAAGTCGTGCAGTGACTTGATGCTCAAGACACAATGTGTTAACTTTATTAGTATTCAACAAAAACTAAACCCTCCATCCACCCTGTAAACAACGTTGCCCGTGACCATAATTAAGGCATAATTATTCGTAAAGGAAGTGAAGCTCTGTAAGATCTACAGTCTCCCAGGCAAACACACACACATATATATATCAAATCAATAATTCATTTGTTTCAACTTAATAATTATAAATCAAGGCCGTCAGTATTTAGAGCAAGTAAAGAAGCTGCTCATGTTGTTTAAATGTGTCAGACGCATAACATAATTACCATTTCATATATTATGCTTCTCATCTAATCTTCATGTTGTTGTATTTTTACTTTAGTCACTTACAAATGAATGTAAATGGATTTGCTCTTAACTCCAGTCATATATGAGGGAGAAAAGGCTTCCGACAGGATGACAATACAAGACAATTAATAACCAGATTAATAACTACAGTGAACCACCAGAATATTCTGGAAGAACACGACAAAACTGTAATGTTTCAATTGCAAAAAACAACATTTTCTGACAATACTTTCATCTGTCGAGTCTCATTCTGTTTTTTATCTCTTTTACATATTTTGGCCCTTATGCAACTTAACTCCCTCTCACTGTTTCCTGTCTTCAGTTCTGAGATGCAGGCAGTTTGGTGAGTGGGTGGGCATCCTGGCACCGCCGGGCAAAAGAAAAACTACAAACAAGCAGCGAAAAAAAAAAAAAAAAAAAAAAAAGAAGCCCCGACTGTTGCTGTGAATAAATGAACAACGACAAAAGACACAAAGGCTAAGATACTCAGAGTTGGCATCAGGTTTTGAGGTGATTCAGATCGTTAAATGCAATGAAAAATAAGTCCAACTTCAGCTTCATAAGATGATGCACCTAAGCCCCGCCCCCCAGCTGCTACTCCATCGAGCTGTCAGAGCTACGTTACCCTGGAGCCCACACTGTCACTAACTGCACTTCCTGCATTAATATTATCTAATTTGTGGAGACACGAAAAAAGGTGATTTCAGAGAGAAGCATTCAGAAGGGTCTACTTTACAACATGTGTTTGAAGGATAAATCCAGGATGAAAACAGGTTCAAAAGATAAAGTTATTGATAACACTATTATTGGCCAGTCTGCGTTCGAGGGGCGGGACTTAGCAAAGGGTAAAAATAGGTGGGAAAACAATGTGCATACATTCGCTATCAGCCAAAATGACTTAAGCAAAAGTCCAATATTGTGCATCCCGGCTAATATTCTTGTGTCCCGGGGAGGGAAATAAATTAATAAATCTTCCAAATGATAGAGTTTCCCTTTTATTTAAAATACACTAACATCAGAGTACTGATATCTATCATATTGGCTTGAATATAAACAGTTATTTTTTAACGGAAATTACTTTTGAAAAGTGGAGGTCCTATTATATCTGAGGACTGAACATATTTACATCTCTTGTCTTAAATGGATGGTGGACTGATTACTGGCTGCTGTAGGATCATCTTGAATCATTCTGTAGCCTTTCTTCATGTTGGTTTACATTCTGCTGGGTTACAAAATGAGCAGAAAGCGTCTCCCGGTGTCTTTACTGCAGAAACAAACCAGTGACAGACGAATGTAATATAAGAGGAGAGATGAGCAGAGCACCACAGCGCCAACACACATTCTCACAAGGCAAATATTAATCAATATCAAAGTGTCTGTCAGTGAGCGAGCCTGGAAGATAATGAGATGCAGTCCTTTTGTTCAAAGAGGCTAAATGTGGGACCAGATCAGAGGCAGAGAGAGCTAAATACAGTTACATCAAGTCAGATCCTTCGCTTTTTAAAACTGTAACGGCATTTCTTTTAACTGGGGACACAGTAAGTGTATTAT
The DNA here is from genome assembly GCF_004355925.1 of Anarrhichthys ocellatus. NCBI lineage: Eukaryota > Metazoa > Chordata > Actinopteri > Perciformes > Anarhichadidae > Anarrhichthys > Anarrhichthys ocellatus. The sequence goes on along the minus strand of NW_022280051.1, from coordinate 5,966,035 downwards.
TATCTTAAGTATATAGTCATATGAAGCTCTGCAGAAGGTTCCTCATTGGTTGCTAGTTCCTCGCTGGTTAAGGTCAAAGTCGGAAGTCATTTCCTCGTTTCTCTGGCATGCAAACAACACTTTCACTGACATTACTAAACGTTATAAAACCCAGATTGACTTCTCTGATGTGTGAAGCTTGACAACCCTAAAATATTTAAACCCCGTCTAATTAAAAGGACCGAGGCAGATTTAAAGGCGAGACCCCACCAAGTCGACTTAATTAACTGTCACACACTGAGCATGTGCAGATGACAAATGGTGCAAAGGATAACTCTGTGGTCAGTCAAAGCTTCACGTGTTAAAGCTGCATTCTCTCTAGTGTCCACCAGGGGGCGACTCCTCTGGTTGTATAGAAGTCTATGAGAAAATGACTCTACTGCTCTCTTGATTTATTACCTCAGTAAACATTGTAAACATGAGTTTATGGTCTCAATCTCTAGTTTCAAGTCTTCTTCAATACAGCATGATGTTCATTTAGTACATTATGGTCCATTTAGAGTCACACAGACCATAAAGCAGGGGATGCTTTAGGGGCGGGGCTACACAGTGATTGACAGGTCTCTACCAGAGACGTATACGGTGTCTCTACATTACTCCACCGCAGCCCAAATATGGTCACTTCTGCTCACTTTCACCATTCAAACTACATTAGAAACATCCTTACCAATCTCCTTCAATGAGGAGCATAAGGAGGAGCCCTTCTCTTAGGTTGTAGAAAAAGAAGATTTTTCAGGCGAGACTCAAGACCACAACTAGCGTAAATTAATCACTGCATCGAGGAACAATATGTAACATATTTCTGTTTTGAGTAACCAGGTCTTAAAACTGGTGTATAACCCCCCCCCCCCTCCAACAATAAATCCCATCCAAAGAACAAGTTTGATCAAACGCTTCGTCAAACAACCGGTGAGGCTGCACAGAAACTGGTGCCAACAACATCACGACCGCCACCGGTTTGTCATTAACAAGACGGGGCAAGTCGGGGCTGGTGGCAACCGGAAAAAGAACAGCCGTGCACATTAGCAGCCTCCACTGCACAGACAAAGATCAGACCTGGTGAGTCCGTGCAGGTCGGAGAGTTCAACCGATTCAAAGGGATTTTTGCAATAAAAAATGCTTCGATGGTTTATTTTTTTGTTTCCCGTTTCAGTTGTACTGTGTGGTTTTTAAAATGCAGTTTTTTTAAATCTATGTGGACCTCAGGGAGAGGTTGACATGATGCTTCTCATCAAATTTTATGTTTAACTGAGCTTTTTATAGCTAACCAAACGTCCTCATTGTAAACCTGGGCAGTAATTAAATAACATAATTTATCAGCTTCAGTGAATCAAGTCATGGTTTTTTTAAAGGTGGGAATCTGCAATTAAAAATCCGGTTCTTGGCACCGTTCACTCTTTTGCAGTGCGTGCCAAATCATAAATCAATGCTTCTTTTTGTCCATCGAGTACATGGAATATATAAAATATACAAAACAGCTGGCAGTTAAGCTAACAGGCCTCGATGAAGGTCTCTGTGTGACTTCACAAGATAAGCAGAGCAAAGTGTGCAACGCAAGCTCTTATGAAAACACAATTAATTTGGAAAAACTGCTTCCGTCTTAAATGTGAACAATTAAATGAAAGATCCAGATTCTTTTGGAGAAACAAGTTTGCTCATGTGTGCTGTTATTAGACTTATGTGTTAAGAAGTGGAGAATGAACACTGTTGGTGGAAAACGGCAGTTTTCTTCACCTGATCGCAGTTGGCTGAGTCTTGTAAAAAGGTCTTCTGTGTGTCGGTTGGCTGGAACGTTAGCTAGTGATGGAGGGAGTCCTAATTTATACTTCCGCAGGAAATCTAGATATAGACATACGGACAAGTGGACGGACTGAACGTCAAGAAAACTTTTTCCACAAGCAACAGAGACAACTTCACTTCTTTCAGTGAAGAGCCTCCATCGGATCGGCACACATTTAATACACAAGTCTGAACTCGGTAATGATGTTTGAAGGACTACAGAGAGCCGTTTGATACATAATTTAATAAGGTGTGAAGCAGCAAGCGGGGATCAATACCTTCAACTTAATATGACACGAGCAGTGGAAACTACAAAACAAGCCCAGATGTTCAAATAAAGATGAAGCCGCTGGTCTGAAAAACGTAGCTCTGAGATTAAACTCTGTGTTCTGCCATGGAGGCCGACAGCAGCGGCATGAAGTGCACCGCAGCTTTGCCCTTTAGGGAGGACAGACTGGCAATTAGCCCGGCTGCTACACAGGGTGGATGTCAGCGAAGGCAGCTTCAGCTCCGCAACACCCGCTGGGCCTGGACTGTCTCGCACTCACTGCTTAACTAATTAGCATGCGGTTTTCCCTTTAAACTCCAGCACACACACACACACACACACACACATAAACACACATAATGCCTACAGATGGTTCACACGTCGGTATGCAAAACACACAAGAAATAAAAGTGTCCCTGTTCGGAGCTTCTGGTGCAGCATTTGAACATGCGAGCGAACGTTTTTTCCTTTGGGTGAGTGTTAAGACGTTACAGGAGAGAGAGAAGCTGCTGAATAATGCAGCGAGACACTGAGCTGCTGACCAGGAGAAGCCTGCACTAGAGTCTCTCTTTATGTTGCAGAAATGCTCTGTGTCCAGAAAGCACTTTTGTTTGTGCTATTTTCTCGGTCTTCGTGAGATTTTCAGAGGCTTCAGCTGAAAATATTAACAATACCAGAAATCAGGAGGCTCGTTGTTGGATAAAATCCCTAAGTCGGACTGTAACACAAGTTTTTGTTTGTCCTGTCTGAATGAATCCCACAAAACGTGGACACATGGGACGGATCCCTAAACTATAATGAGGTCCCAGGGTACGTCTACGGCTCTAAATGAGGGCCGACGTCGAGGCCTCGGGGCTCCTGGAGGCTAGGAGCTGAGCCGCAGGTCAATACGCTGAAAAGATATTTTCAACGGAAAAACAAAAATACGATTCACGTTTTCCCACAACTCCCCACACCAAGTCATCCTGGGTGAAATATTCTGTTGTTAAAATAAACACGATATGCAGATTTATGCTGCTTAGTTACATCAGAAGATCAGCTAAGAAGCACAAAGTGCATTTGCAATGTGCTTCAGTTTCATCACAACAACATCTGCTCGCCTCCTGCACCTCACACCTCAGCACCTTCAAGCCTGCACAGCCCTGCAGTGAGTGTGTGAATCCATGCATGTGTGTGTGTGTGTGTGTGTGTGTGCTGTATCTGTTGGAGGCCATCTCTAAATCTGCCTGCATTGATCCACGCTGAGAGAAGAGCCAAGGTGAATTCCTGTGCCGGGCTGATGGACGGAGATAAAGACGACAGCCAAATGGAAAAAAAGTGCGAATCGTTTCTCGGGCAGTCGATAAAGCAGCCGAAATCTCTGAAGCACTCTCTCTGTTTAAGTGTCTGTGCCTTTAGAGCTGATTACACACACACTTACCTGCCTCACAATGACTTTTGCACGCTTGTCATCAAGTCTAATACTGCGGTTTGAGGCTGGCGTGCAGGTTCCACTTGTAGCATTTTAAGAATCAATAAATTGTTACAACACGAACTCAGTGGCATTACAGTTACTGTAAACAAACAAGACCAGTACCAACACGACTGGAAGCCTCCACACTGTAGTGTAACACATTCTCGTCACATACTGAGCCTTGGCGTCACTTTCTAACAACAAAACCACTTAGTTAGGTTTAGGAAAAACATTTGCGGTTGAGCTTAAAATAACTACGTGAACTAAGTAAAACGTCAACAACTTAACATAAGTAATGTAACTTAAAAATAACTCAACACTCGAACACCGATCTCCCTACCTGTGGGTGTTTTTTCGGTCATTAAACTACATCACCACACTCCTGGAGAATTGTCCAATAACGATGCAGATGGGTTTACATTGATGTTTACAACGATTTAGTTGGGTTTAGGAAAAAGTCAGTAAACACCTCACTGAAGTAACTTTAGAATAACCCAACAACACCTTAGGACACCAACACTGGTGTCAACCAACACTGGTGTCATCCAACACTGGTAGAAACCTGTCAATCACCGTGTAGCCCCGCCCTAAAGCATCCCCTGCTTTATGGTCTGTTTGACTCTAAATGGACCATAATGTACTAAATGAACATCATGCTGTATTGAAGAAGACTTGAAACTAGAGATTGAGACCATAAACTCATGTTTACAATGTTTACTGAGGTAATAAATCAAGAGAGAAGTAGAGTAATTTTCTCATAGACTTCTATACAACCAGAGGAGTCGCCCCCTGGTGGACACTAGAGAGAACGCAGCTTTAAGACACTTCTGTCACACTCTGATTTAATTTTCACAATTCCTATTAAAAACACAGAGTTCCAGGCCGGAGTGTCAGTGACTCCATTAAAAATGATCACCCGAGTAGTTTCTGCGTAACAGTTCCGAGGTTAACTTGCTCTTAAACTGTAACATTAAGCCGCTGTGATGTCTAAGGCCCTTAAACACACATATCTGACCTTGTTCACTGCCTCAAAATGAAACATCTGCATGCCTGTGACATCAGCCTCCATCCATCATTTAAAAGCAATGACTCAGGACAAAAGCGACTTTTACCTCAAATATTGACTCCCCACAGGAATGCAGGCTGCAGCGCACGCTTGTGCGGTTTAATTGGTCCTCCATGAGTTCACTATAGCGAGGTTAGTTGATAAATTAAAGCTGTTATCAACGCCAGCTGGCAGGGGACAACAAGCATTTTTTACCTGAATAAACACTCTAAAGGTGAATAGCTTTTAGAGGAAATATATTCAGCTTTTTTCTATCACATGAATGCTTCGACTTCAGCGGGCCGGGAGCTGAAAGCAGACGTAATGAATTGCTTTATGGCACAAACCAGGAGGAAGAAAAGACCGTTTCTAGCGCAAACAGAGCTAAAGCCAATATTCTTTTGACAGTGACAGTAAGTAAAGACTCAAAGGAAGTAGCAATTTAAAGTAGCAATATATCGATATTATACAGATATCGTCACATGGGACTAGATATCATCATCATTCTGCAGAAGTGTTGTCTTTTCCTGAATTTAAAGGCTGCATTACAGTCAAATTATGTACCAAACTGATCCAGCTGTTCTGTTATTTGTCTTTACTCACTTAGTCATTATATAAAAATCTCATTGTGTAAATAGTTTGTAAAAGCATCAAAGGTCCACCCTGCAATACCGTCCCAATATTCATATTATGGTATTTGATTTTCTCCTCATCCTACTTTAAATGCACTAAATATATAAATTCAGAGCAAATCTTTTGTCTCCACATGGTTCTCAAAATGGCGAAAGGATGAGCCGGCGGCTAGCTGCTAACAGTGCTAACAGCCCTAACAGTGCACATTTAAACTTTCTTTTAATGTTCAGTAAAGCCAATTCAGGTGAAAATTAAATAGTAGTTTAATCCAAAATGCAAATTTAGGTAAACACAGACCTCGCAATATGGCTTGAGAATTAAAGTACTTCGGAAGAATTTACATAAATTATCAAAAATGCCGTAATTACGACACGTTTTAGGGGAAATCTGCAAGTAGCACCAATTTACCTGCCTATCACTGTCGTTAAATTTGTGCAAATCGCCCCTCTGGAAATACAGAGGCCACTGTTTGTATTTGAGGAGCAATGAAGCGAGAAGGCAACAAGCTGTGGCTTTCTTAAAATTGCTCCTGTAGCTGTGCCTACGGTGTAGAAATGTGATAGACTCTGAATTGTAAGTCGCTCTGGATAAAAGCGTCTGCTAAATGACTGTAATGTAATGTTTAAAAAAAAAAAAAAAAAAAAAACTCAGATAAACTTGTGGCTACAACAATAATAAACAAATGTTTCGCAATAGTACACATACATCATTGGGTGTATCGCTCACGAGCCGATCCAATCAGAAGAGACAGGACGAGGGGTCGGGGGTCACAGCGTGTTCCATTACCCCGGGCACCAAGCTTCATTATTCACTGCACACCAGAGAAATGCAGCTGCAGGACAGACACACACACACACACACACACACACACACACTCACAAAAAGTACACTCGTGTCCCACAGCAACAGAGCTATTACAGCGGTGACTCCGGGGGAACGTCAGTCAAACGCCACACGGGCGCAGAGAGAAGTTTAACCTCGTCCACAATGACACAACTTTATTAATAAATCCGAATATTTCCATGCCAAGAAAAGCCAAATATTCCAAGTATCAAAAGCGTCGCTTGCAGCATTGACCATGAGTGACTGTGCTAGTATGAAATGGGAGCCGTACAGTTACACATATGTTGGTGAAAACGTGCGCGCGAGCATAAGATAATGAACATATCTACACTTAAGAACAGCCGTCTGGTTTCTCTGCGGAAATATGTGTTTGACCGCCGAAATCCTTCGGTCAAACTGAAGTCATAAAACAATGTAACTCTGCGTAGTAATTAGCCATGTGTTAATGTATGCAGTTTAGGAGCAATGGGCCTTCGGAATGTTTGTTTTCTGGGTGGACAAACTATTTTTTGGACTGTTGGTGTTTTGGAATGATTGGCCATCGGAAACAATGTGCAGCCCCCTTCTCCAAAACCAAATCACGTACGACAAACACCGCAACGACAACCAAATAAAGGACAACGTTTGGTTTGAGATCGTCGCCAGATGGGATAAGAGGAAGACAGTAATGTACGCTCGCTGATATGCACTTGCTACCGTTAAATGTTGGTCACAAAAACGTGGCTTGCCACAACAGATACCATTAGCTTTCGCATTCAATTTTGGGTTTGATTAGTTTTATGTATCGTGTCGTTAACGTTAGCACCTTACGTGTGGATGTAGTCTGTGGTCAATGTCTTCAACTTTGCCAAACGGACAATTCGACAAGCACACCAACTTCCTGCACCAATTTGCTCGCCGGGTGTGTGAAGGTGATAAAAGTATGCAGGGACTTCTCTTTTTTTAGTCATCACACTTCTGTCACAGACTCCAACACTATCAAGACCAAGTCCATAATTGGGCTCCTTTGCAAATCATAGCATATCGTCAATGTTTCACCCTTTTAAGTGTGGCTATTCGGAAACCCCAGACACACTTTTGCCTACGCGCCAATTAGTTTCAAGCGTTCTGAAACCTCTAAGAGCAAAACTTAGGCTTCCCTAATTCTACACCTCAGTCTAATAAATCTTTGTGAAACTGACCCCGGAGAGGAAAAGCCTCGGATGCAGAATTTAGTCCACCAACGCTCTCCACTGAAACCTACATTAAACTAATGAAGACGTTACGGGACGATTAAGTGCTCCTGACAACGAGGCGAGGCAGCTTTCATTCTTGGTTCAACAGACCTGTGCAACAGCAGAAATTTGTTTGCATCAGGGGAGGACAACAAAACTGGCCAATAACCAGTTTTAATAAAAGCCTTGTACGCCCTCTATATTGGTCTAACCCTACTGCAAACATTCACACGGCTCAGAAATCCTTTGGATTGCTGCCCTTTCCTTACATGGAGCTTTTGCCCCCCAAAAATTGTTGTGTGATTCTATGGATAGATCACGTCCGTATCTAGTTGAGAAATACAATTAGTGGCTTTGAAAGCGGGTCAGCGGGTCGTTACATGGACAAACCTGATGTACCGTACATGCACACACCTCCAAATCTGGCCGCTGCCCTGCGTCTGGAGGGCGACACCAGCTCCTTGACGATCTGAAGGACCTGCATGCTCACGCCGAGGCAGCCGGACGTGGCACAGGGTAGGAGCGGCCCATTCTTGCCCTCTCACCCTCCACAACCTCATGCCTCCTTGGCTCCCCCTCAGGACTCATCCCCTAATCCACATCTTGACTCCCGGGGATCTCAGATATTTCCCCCACGAGATCTGCGAATTTTCTGGGTGTTGCTTCTCCGGGAGTTTGTCTTTAAATCTTCTTTTCTTCCCTCCAGATTTCAAGTCATGCTCACAAACTCTCTGGCACTCGAATATCCTTAGATCCTCTTCTGCTGGCGTATCTCTATATACCATAAACAGCCGGTCTCCAAGCACAGATGTACAGCAAGCAAGCAAGCAAACGCACTACCTGATAAGTGCTTCACCTGCGTCTCGAACGCTGCCTCTGGTCTACATCAAACAGCGTCTAAATCTCAACTCAACAACTGGCAGCGACTGAAAGTAGCAGGAGGAGGTTTCGCTGGCAGCGCCGGCTCTCTTGCAAACTGAATGTGTTCATCTCGCGTGTGATGTGCGTGTTGTGTCGCTCAGCTGGAGTGCTCTCACACACTCTTCATCCGGCGGTCGGCAGAACACAGCAATCCTCTTTTATTTTCTTTCTTCTTCTTGTGTGGCTGCCGGCGGATAAAACCACCTGGTTGTCGTGGATCAATACGTGCACAGTTGACCGGTGATGTTGCTTCTCTACTGTCCAACTCTCACCTCCTTTTTTTTGACTCCCTTGTCCCCTCCCATCCATCTCTTTCTTTCTCTCGCATCAGCCTCCCTCCCCTCCCTCAGTCCTGCAAAAACGCTGTCTGCTTCGCTCACTATCCTCTCATCACATCCTTTAAATCCTTATTAATGAGCGCTTCCACTCACTCACCCCCAGCGTCTCCTTCCCTCAATTCCTCTTTGCTTTCCTGCACCCTCCTCCTCCTCCTCCTCCTCCTCTCCCCTTCTCATTGTGTCCCTTTCTGTCACCAAGCCCCCTTTCTTTCTTCTCTGGTGTACATTTACAGTGAAGCTGAGAACATGAGCAGAATGTAAAAGCGGTGAAAGCGAGGCAGAAGATGCGTGTGTCTATGTTAGTGTGTCCCACTGATTACACCCAGCAGCATCAGTGACACCGTCGACCTCATGTTTCGCCCTCTCACATTTTCTAACCGTCTTTGTCACAAGCCTCGCTCCCTCAGCATGTCTGTTATCATGATAAAGATCTTTTTAGTGGCTTTTTTTAAGACGGAACAAAGATAACAATAACAAAGAATTCAAGGTTGCAATGTGCAAAAAAAGAGAAAACATATCCGTTTGGGTCTTTGATGAAGGCGCTATCTTACTTCTTCTGGATCTCGTGGCATTTAAAACGCGTCAATCACGCCGTCTGAATTAATTGCCTTCAAGACGTGGTTGGCAATAATGTCACAGCTTCACACTGGTGTTAATTATACGGGTCTTTTTCAGTCAATTTGGGTATTCTTTCATTATTTCTAGCTGTATCTAATGTGGGGTTCCTCAGGGATCCATCCTAGGCCCTGCTAGCTTCTTCCTATACACAACACTAGCCCCGGCTAGTCCTGTCTTGTAATAACACTTGAACTTTGAGAGGCGATAGCGAGTCACTGCAGCGTCCAGTCTGCCTTCAGTCCAAGAGAGAACGAAGAAGTAGAGATGCACTCGTGCACAAACTTTAATAGTTTGTTTGCTGGATTAAATCCAAAGTGGACACCTTGTATTTATAACGAAAAATACGTATTGTTTTCTGCCAAATTATGGAAACATACATGGAAGTGGCCCAATAAACCCGAGACAGCTACAAATGAACATTATAAGATAGCAGCTATTGTGACCGGCTCTCAGGGTTTGAGCATTTAGGTTGAATTTCGCGTATTCTTTTTTTCTTTAATAACTGATGACAGTAAGTTTAGATTGTATGGACCAGGAAGTAGAGTTGAAATGCTGCCTGTTATTTCTCTGGAGCACGTGGCCAGGTATCACATATTGCACCTTTAAAGTAATAAAAACATCTTCTCATCCCATTTCTAGCAAAAATAGTAAAAGAACTATATCCATATAGGACACATGTTGAAATAATCTCCCTTTCTTTGCAGATTTCTGATTACGTGTTTTTATATAGCAAGACTTTTAGGGCTCAATTAGGGACGATAGGGATTGATGTGATGGAGATTTGTTTGCAGTGCACTTAAGACTCCCATCCTTCCACTACATTAGATTAGAGTACATCTAATTATTATTTGTACAGTACACATCCTCTCCACTACTCTTGTTAGCCGTCCATTTCTTGTCTCGTGATGTACTCTCCGCCCGCGTCCATTACGCCATCTCTAATCAGTCCACAGTTCCTCCCGCCCGTTTCTCTCTCTAACTGCATCATCTTGGTATAATCAGTCCATTTATACTTCCAATTGGCGATACATCCCCCATGTTGTGACTTCTTTATTTCCACCACAATGACGCCGATGCCAGTGCTTCAAAATTCATCATGCCGACATCGACCTTTCACTTAAGAGGACTTCCAGCTGGTTGTCAATTAATTCTGACAAGATGGTGCCTTGATGGTTAATGTTCTGTGTCTCTATAAGAAGATGATATGACCTTGAGTGGAGACTCTTCACACACCTCTGGGGCACATGAACACACCGTGACACACACACACACCCACAATGATCCTCATACATACATGTACGCACACATATATACTGCGCCTTCCCAAGGACAGTTCAGCATGCAGGGAGCGGAAAGCGTTGTATAGCATCACATTATGTATTATACTAACGGAGACACTGCAAAAACACTCAAATAAACCGGGTGCTTTTTCTCTCAAACATGCATATTTTTGGCAGGCTGTTGCACTACATGCACCCCTGTGCTGACGTATGTCTGTATTTGCTCCTCTGGCACTGAGTCAAAAGGTCCAATTACCGAAACCCTGGACCGACTCTGCTGTTGCTATGCTCAGACCCAGTGTTGCTAGGCTGTGACCCCCCCCCCCCACTAGATAAGGTGAAAGTGTGGCCTCTTACAGACATAATGGTGGCCACCTTTCAGTGAGTGCAGTCATTTCCACACCTACTTCTGATGAATTAACGTTGGAGCAACACTACAAAAGCACACACCAGTGGCACGTCACAACAACCACGCTGATTGTTTTCTATGTAAAGTCATCCAAACGAGAGAACGTATCATTTATAATAGATTATCTGTGTGCTTTCTTGTCAGATTCGTTCTCTGCACGTGGAGAAAATAGATCCCGAGCTGGACGCGGGCATTTTTTTTGGGGTGGTTTTGTATTCTGTATTTCAGAAGGAGGATTATCAAAGGAGTCACACATGGGAGGGAGAGAGTAAGTAAGGTGAGAAGATGGAAGGGAATCGAAGAGATGCAGGTAGATATTGATTGAGCCCTCAGTCTCCTCCAGACAGCACCTATAGGTCCAGTCATAAAGGGTGCTTCTCCACAAACACCAGATCAATAGGCCCTCCACGAGTTCGCCCCACTTGAAGGAGAACAGACAGATACTGTAAGTCTGGTCTTTAATCTTCGGGTCGGATAAGAGCTCGGGCTGGTGGCGGCCTTCTTCGCTTTAACTGGCAACAGAGTTGCTGTCGATGCCGCCATCGGGTCTTTGATCTTGGATGTTGGAGAGATGTCGAGACACTTCACACAGGTTGAAAAACCACAACTGTAGAGAGCGGGGGGGATTTGAAACAGGTTGGTGTGGGTCGATACAGGTATTTTTGTAGAACTGCAACTAACGATTGTATTAATTAGCAGATTATTTCCTTGCTTAATCATTTTTTATAGGCATTCACAATTTCTTAGAGCCCACCGGGATATCCTCAATTTGTTTGTTTTGTTAATAAACTATATGTAAGAAGTGGGCGTCGTCATCGTGACGTCACCCGTTGGTTTGTGGACTGATGTTTTGAAGCCTCGAATTTGGCGTGTTGGCCGTCGCCATCTTGGATTACATCGCCATGTTGTCACAACCAATGAACAGAAGTGACCATATCTGGACTGAAGAGGAGTGACGTAAAGACGCCGTATACGTCTCTGGTAGCGACCTATCAATCACTGTGTAGCCCCGCCCTAAAGCATCCCCTGCTTTATGGTC
>NW_022280051.1:5944333-5953756 GCF_004355925.1 Anarrhichthys ocellatus | reverse complement strand
GACTTCTATACAACCAGAGGAGTCGCCCCCTGGTGGACACTAGAGACGCTTCACTCGTCAGAAAAGCTTTTTGATATGCTGTCACATATGGCAAAGAAAACAGAGGGTATTTGTCCTTTTTGCTTGAAAAAAAAAGCCAGAGATTTGGCAGATTACACAGAAGAAGAGAAACATTAATAAAGAAGAAGAGAGCAGACGGCTTTGAGACAGATACAAAAAAGTAAAAAGAAAAAAAAAAAGAGAGTTCAATAGGAAACACAGAAACTTTTAAAGTCCTCATTGCTCAGAATTAGTCAAGAACTGTCTTGACAACATGAATAAATGAGCATCTCTGCCGCCTGCCGGGAAAACACACAGTGAAAGTCTTTCCAACGTCTTTGTTTCCACTTCAACTCCCACCATAGAAGACTATACCGACTCCACTGTCATCATTCTGGCCCCCACGCTTGCACTTCTTGTGCCACTACCCCCAATTTTACACAGCACATGCTCTTTATCTGCTTCCTGTTCCCACTCCGTCTCTCTAAAAGGGGTTTGATTTGGGGTTGGCGGCGTTGGACTCGCACACACAAATCACGCAGACGTGACAGCGGCGTGAACACACACTCCTCTGTTGTCCTAATGGCGCCGTTGTGTTGGAGGGGTGATTGAATTAGGCCGGGTGCTGATAGCTCGGCACATTGATTAATGCCGCCTGCTGCGCTTCAGTGCGTCATGGCACTCCCGAGTCCTGCTGCTGAATGCCAATGAGATGCCAACGCACAACGTGAACACATTTAAGCACATGCATGTCTGCTGATTATTGACTTTATACAGCCGGTTGTGAAGCCTACAATTAGTCAGTTGTGCTCTCCAGAGGATGAATCCTGACTTTTTATTTAGAAGCATTTAACTTAAGGGAGAGGATTCCTCTAAAAGTAATGAACAAATAACCAACAGCCTCAGCTATGTTCTGAGATAAATGATAATACATCACACTACCATGCTAACTTACAAACTACATGTAACATGCTAACATGCAACTGGAGTCTGGAAAAGAGGCCGGTGAAGAGCAGTATAGAGTTGTGGGTCGTACAACCAAAACAATGAGACAAAAGACGCTAAAACGCTCAATAGAGCTAAAGGGGAACAGAGTGAGGCAATAACTCTCTTTAGGTTTGTCACTACGAGCGACCCCTTTTCCCAGAATGCCCTCTGCTCTCTGACTTTCTCACTTCCTTTCCTCTCTCCTTCCTCTCTCGGCCTGGCGAGCGAGGGAATGGGAACGGACGGGAAAGAAAACACACTAGAACAACATCACCGCTCTGCCTCACACTTCCTGTTAAACCCCTCCCCCCCCCCCCCCCCCCCCCCCCCCCCCCCGTGTCATTTCCTGTTTGAAGTGTGCAGCTTCATGACCAATCAGACTTCAGCCAGATTTCCAGAGTCCTTCACGGCTAGAAACACGTTGTGTTTTGACATTTTATACAAAAGTGTTCTATTCAAAACCTCATTAACATTTTGGCCAAAATCTCCCTCCTCTTCTGAAGCAAGGATGTCTTTTTATGAGAGAAGAATTTATTGAATCAAGAGTTCTTGAAGGCTGAGATTTGTGCTTACACTCAATGTTCAGATATCAAGCAACGTCAAGGTGTAATTTCGACCACAAATTGTTCCAGGTGAAGGTCCTCACATTGACAACAATACATGCATTTAATAGACAACTTAAAACAAAGTGCATCACAACAGATTCACTGTGTAACTGTTGTGTATTGTGTCTGTTTTTCAACCACAATGGTTGAGTTTAATTTGCTGCATTTTTGCGTGTGGTTTGTTTGGGTTTGCATCGCCTCATAAAATGCAAACCAGCATTTGTAAACATGACTCATAAGTGGTTTTCTCACGAGGTTAGAGACAAGAGTTCCATTCCCACCGCCACCATGGAATTGTTTCAGCTCTTTTTCAAAGCTTAACATTTTGGCCATCTGTTTCTCCATATTGCACTTTTACTTTTGCACACATCTATTGCAACTTTGGTCCCATTTCTTGTAAAAACCCCCAAGATATTATGAACATCGTTTTTGTAATTGTTGGTCAGACAAAACATTTAAAATATTGTATTCAGGGCTCTGGAAGATTATTATAAACCAATGAAAATAATCGTCAGTTTCAGCCCTATTTATAATATATAAATAGTAAGTAAAAATCCAATATGGTTTCAGTCATTTCCTACCTTAAAAGGCTTGAAAGTCAAAATAAACATGAAATAAATAAAGAGTTCAAACCAAACATGAACCTGAACCACAGGTTAATAAATCAGTCTGATTGTGAGTCCACATTGAGGGCCTTCCTCTGAGCCAACCTCTCCCAGACCTCCCAGTAAACGGCCACCATGTTTACCACAAAGGTGGGAGACCTGTGCATGTGTGCATGTGTGTGTGTGTGCATGTGTGTGTGTGTGTGTGTAGCATTGTTTACAAAGTGGCAGTAAATATAAACAGCTGGAGGGCCGAAGCCGAGCAGAAGAAACAAGGGAGGGTTGACGTAAGCAGCCCTGGACAGCCGAAGATCTACGACGATGACGATGACAGTCCCGGTGACTGCGACACCAGCGTGGGAGTCAACGAATATTACCCACAATGCTCCACGCTTGCGCTCTGTGTCTCACACACACACACATACATCACAGTCGATCAGGTGTATCCCGCTTGACATTGGTCGATAGGGTGTGTGTCGTTTATCACGGGTTGACGGGCGGTGAGATGTTTGTCACCGCTATGCGACCGCGAGCAGTCGTCTTACAGCACACACACACACTCTCTCTCTCACACACACACACACACACACAGCAGGCGAGGTTGCAAATGTGGTCTGGCCTGATAAGATACTCTTGTTATTCATCAACAACTGATCTGAAGACAATGCAATGACATCATGTTTTGGCATGTTTGTGTGTTTTATGAGGCAACCTGTTTGTTGTCTTTTAAGTGTGTGTTTTGAATATCTATTGAAGCACATTTTACACTTTAACAGCATGTTATAGCTGTACAACGGTTTTTCTTAGCTTTGTACGCCCTTTGAACCATATACAGTAGTTGCTCTAACTACAGTCAATGTCTTGTCATTTGTGTAACAAACTGGAACATAACGGGTTAATAAACAAGCAAAGCACATCTTATCTATGAATATTCTTAGCATTTAGAAACAGCAGAACTAGCTGGAAAACAATAAACTAGCGTTATTGTTTTCTCTAGAAGTAGATTTGGACACTGGAGACAAGATTTTGTCTTCGCTTTTTTCTTAACTTTTCTTGCAGCAGATAACGTGCTGATGGCTAACGGCACAAGCTAACGTGACACGATAGCTAGCACTAGAGCTAACACTTGTCAAACTAAAAACATAAAACGATAACTTTGAGTCACAGTCGCCTGTTAGCTCAACCATGCTAGTATTGTTAGCGTGGCCCGTGCAGGCGATTTATAATTGAAAAAACACTCAGAGGCAGAAAACTAATCGGTATGATGTCGTGGTGAACAAGAAATAGCAGAAGTTGCACGAGAAAAAATACTTTAGCTAACAGCTAGCTCTAGCTAACAAGTTACAAAAGGTAGCTAATAACAGTAACAGCGCAAAAACAAATTACACCACTAAAATGTCAAATATTTGTTGGTTTCAGCTTCTCAAATGTGACGTTTTGCCGCTTTTATTTGTCATATGTAAATTAGGTATTAAAAATACTATTAAATCAAGCAATTTCAACACCTCACTGTAGGCTCTGGGAAGTTGTGGTAGCTATCTTTCACTAGTTGACATTTCCTACAATAAATAATTAACCGACAAATGTAGAAAATCATTTCAAAATAAATTGCTGAATTCACACACATCTCTGCAAAACGAAAATCCCATTTAAAGGCATTAGAAGCCACACATTCAAACACAGCAAAGCTTCCAGTCTAGACATTATGTATTGATGAACTAAACCTTCTGAGCAGGGGGGCCGAAAAAACAGCAGCTCCTCTCGCCTCACCATGGAAACTAACTACAGAGCGAGACCATGAAGAGACTGTGACCAGTTAATGTCATAACTTCTGTGTGTTTGTGTGAGACGGAGAGACGGAGAGACATTTGTGTGGGTTGGTATCAAAACTGGTGTAATTATCTCGCTTAAAATATCATTCGGTTTTTATCCAAGACGTTCTTTCTTCTTCACAAGTGGAGTTTTTAAGTCAGCACAGAGCGGCGTCTGGTCTTTATAAATCTTAGCAGTTATATCATATTCTGGAGAAAAGAAAACTCCCAGTTGGTTTAAAATAGGTTAAGCCAGTTTAAATCAATGAAACACGCTGAATATTTAAGACACAGCTACAGCGACTCAAACTGAACTTGACCAAATCTGCCTGGAACCACAGCTCTCTGCATCCTACAGCTCGATAATGTCATTTACTCTCTCCTTCCCTTATCTCGGCCAGAGTTCTCATTCCCAGACCTGTCGTCTGCTGATCTGCAAAGAACGTCAGGAGTAAAGAGCAAATATATGCCACACCAACCCCTCCGTAAACCCCCGAAGGTCCACTCTGAGCCGTATAACATAGCTGGAAAACTTGATAAAAGTGCAGCCGTGTGGAGAACCGGTCCAGCAGCAGTGACATAACCAGGCGGGAGTGTAAACCGTTTTATTTAGCTGCAGCCAGCGGCAACACCGGCAATGAGAAAGGTATCAGAACTGTTGCGCCACTCGTCGAGAGAAATCCATACATCCATTAAAAGAAAATCCATTATCGAGGCCCTGCGACTACAGGCTTTGTATAGAGGCACAAGTCTGTTTAAAAAGATAATTGCACGTTTTTTGGAGGCGGACTTTTTACTACGATGCAACTCCTGTTGAGGCAGGACTTTGGGGTGATAGATAGAAGGAGTAGAGAGCTTCTCCACTGCAGGAACTTTATGAAACTCGTTACTGCGTCTGAATCTTGACCCAGCTCAAATAGCTACGCAAAATCCAGGTACTTTCCGATGTGTTGTCACATCAGAACAAGCTGTATCAACCGCACAACTAATACTTAAAAAATGAAGAACCATGGAGAACTCTTGTTGGACAAACCAAGATGTCCAGGTGCTCGTCAGTATTTGGGTTGGAAGAGGACATTGTTTGTGAATTATATGTAGGTGCATTGTCTTGTTACTCATGTTCATATAAAAACAAAAACAAGACGTTTGAAGACTTTCTAACCCTTTTCTGACATTTTATTAGCCAAACGATTAACCAATTAATTGAGGAAACAATCTGCGGATTAATCAATAATGAAAATAATAATTGTCTGAGGCAATGACGACCCTTGTACAAAAGTCTAAAAAGCTTCCTATGAGTTGAGGTAGTGGGAAGTCCCGGGTTACAGGTTGGGAAGCTCACACCTACTAGTGCAGGATGAGGTCATCATGACTGATTTACAGTTTTCCAGGAAGTGACAGTTAAGCTGCCTGTTTCACTGCGTTTGCAAGCTGCCGGTGCAGGTCAGAGTGTGTGTTCAGGTATGTAATCTACGAAGGTGTGTGTGTGTGTCATCAACATTATACAACTCATTAAATCTCTGAACGGAGTATTCAGTGTGTCGAGGCTGATGCCCTGAGGACAAGGTCTGTGGATCCATTTCCTACCACGGCCCTGTTTACTGGGAGATGTAATCATATTCCAGCAAGCCTTCCTTCCTGTAACTCAACCCCCCCCCCCACACACACACACACACAGGCAAGAATTGAATAAAAACAAAAAAACGTGGTGGAAAAACAGAGAGAAAAGGACAGAAAGTGAAAGATCTGACGGCATAGAATAAAAAGCATAAATTATCTTCAAGTGGAATATCCTGAGGTTAGTTCTACTCCCAGTTATCAACAAAATCCTTTTTAATGTGTCAGTGTGTGATGGAAGCAAAGTTGCACAAGGACAAGTTCTTCTTTTTGAGAAAACACACCTGTGGAGAGGAGAACAACATCCAATCCAATCTGGTCAATCTGTGCCGAGGACGACTGTGTGATGCAGTTGAAAGCTCCAGATCAGCTGCTAAATGGACCTTGCAGGGGGATTGTTTGATGTATATTCCTACTTTCAAACCCGCCATTGGTTTATAAAATAACTGAGCAGACCCTTGAAATTTGGAGCCTGAAACTCTCCAGCACATTTTACATAAATGGTTAGAAGCTATCACGGTTTGTAAATGAGCTAAAACATGTAAAAATCACTTTTATATTCCTTTAAACCAAATTGCTGCCATTCACAGCTGCTGTCAGAAGATTACTAGTGGATCTTTGATTGTTTACACTCTTTAGTGAATGTTTCCTCTCTGCTTTGGAGGTATATGAAATCTCTGCTATGTCTATAAAACAAATTGAATTGTGGGTAATAAAGAGTCGGGGTGAAAACGCACATGATTTTGCTCCTGCAGTGACACTACAGTCTCCCATGTTAATGTGACGCTAGAGGCAGCCTCCACGACCACACTTCCTGTCTTCAGGGAGACGTTAGATGTGGATCTGACACAGTGGCATTAATGGAAACAGCATGACGTTAAAAAAATTCGAGACTAATCCTAATCCTTAATCTCTATTCAAATTCAAATTCACAGCATGCTCGGGCCCTTGAAGTGGAGGAAGCGCGGCGGGCTAATAAACCCGCCCAACCTGTGGAACAACAACAAACCCAAACGGTTCTCTGTCCCGAACAAACAAATATCTTTCTAGTAATTAGCCTTTGAGTCATTGTGTGGGCAGAGAGGCATGTGTGAGGTAAGAAGACATGTTTCACACCTGGAGATGTGTCATCATCACTTCAGGGTTTAAGGGTTTAACAGGAAGGAAACAAACAGAAGAACGAATGCTGCCTTCAGGTACCGTCAGGAATGTTGGATTATCAACCGAGCAAACACAAACAATACAAAAGTAGTATTAAACAGCATATCGTGATACTCCAGAAGTTATACTCCCATGACAACAACTGAGCCACTTTAGTTCTATTATACAACTACAGAAAACCAAATCAAAGTTTCAAAGTCTAAACTGACTCAGAGCAGATGAAAAGCGCTTTAATGCAACAAAACAAAAGAAAAATGCTCAGACTAGATTTAAAGGAATAGTTGGACATTTTGGGAAATAAACATTGTCCCTTTTTGTTGCAGAATTAGACGAGAATATACTTATTTCTGACCATTTAATATAAAACTACGGCCTGGCAGCCGGTTAGCTTAGCTTAGCTTAGCACAAGGACTGAAAACAGTGGGAAACAGCTAGCCTGACTCTGTCCAATGCTAACAAAATCTGCCAAACCCCCAAACTGAAGTTAACTTATTAACAATTTATATCTCATTTGTTTAATCCATCCACAACTGTTCTGTCTCCAGTATTTATGCTATGCTAAGCTAACTAGCTGTAGCTTTATATTAAACAGACAGATACGAGAGCGATGTCAATCTTCTCATCTACTCTCCACCAGAGAGTAAATACAGCATTTCCCAAAGTGTCAATCTTTTGCTTAACTGCACGCAAAAACAATAAGTCATTGATTTTAACGAGACCACTGCGTTTGGCACAGCAGTTATCCCAAAATGAAAACTCACAGTGCAACGTCTTTGCTAAGCGGTTACATGCAAGCGCACGCGGTGGATTGCATGTTTTATTTGAATCGGAGTCACACATCAACCCCCTCACCAACTGGGTGGTACCGGAAGAACGACACCTCCACCGAAAGCGGTGCTATTTCCACTCCGAACACCCACTAAGAGCTATTTGAAACGGCGATGTCTTGGGCGGAGATGGACATGCACTGCAGGGAGACATCAACACCATTAGCCGTCATCTACGTCATGTGATTGACGTTGTAGTCGGTACCTTACAGGCTCGGCAAAGTGGTCGAGTTACACTTTCCCTCCCAAGAACTGCAGCTGAGTCGTTTGGTGGTAAATCAAACTTTCTCCAACAGAACTGTTGAGCAGCTTCCAGGTGAATGAACGTGAACCAGGTCGCAGCTACTTGCATGCGAGACAACTATTGAATACATATCGCAGGTCTAGCAGGGAAGGAAGTGTGAACACCTTTGCTGGTAGCGCTGCGGCGAAGCTCACCGTGCTAGAGGCCGGCAGATGGAGGCCAGATGAGGCTTTGAAGAGGAGATAATTATCCTGCACCGCACCCAAACACTGTGAGCCCGGCATGCCACCCAATGACATCAATCTTCCTCTGACGGGGAGATGACGGAGGGGTGTGTGTGTGTGTGTGTGTGTGTGTTGCTATAGGTGAAGGACATGTGGAAAGATTGGAGCCAACGGTCCACGCCTGCACATGCTGACCTCAAGTGCCCCTTTAAAAACCTCCTGCTTGTGAACTCAGAAGTCGTAAAGTTTGACTTGCATCACATTTAAAGGACTTTTTGGGGGGATAATAACAACATGAACCCTTTTAAAAAAAGTAATTTGTGGGTGTTGACTTATTTTAGGAACAGATTGGCAATGAGGAAGAGAAAATGCACTGCGGACTTGTATTTTAAGTGATTTATCAGTCTTTATCTGTGATGTACAACAGTTTTGTAAAACTTGAAATACAAACAGAATGATTGAAATGTTCTTTTAAATAATTATAAAATGTAATATGTAAAATATGATCTTTAAATGTCACATTTCAGCGATTTGGATGAATGGAAAAGTTGACCTTTCCAAGCTCCAGTTACCACTTGGTTGGTCTGTTTTCTGTGTTTTATTCAGGTGGTTACGACGAAAAGGAGAAGAAATGGACAACGAACAAGTGAGACATAATGCACAGAGGCTTTCTAACTCTGACTGTCTGTTGTATGATCAGGTTTCGTAAAGAAGTCTATTATTGTACTTTATCATCAGTGGCTGTTTGGTGCTTCATTTAAGGTAATGTAACGCATGATTTATCAGATGAGAAATGATGAGAAAAGGAACTTATTAACTAAATTGGAGCTTCTTCACCCCGTCCCTCTCATTCTTTCCCTCCATTTATTTATATGGGTGACATACTGAGTCTTAGCCGAGCCATTATCCTCCTTTAACTACCAGCAGTGTTTATACAGCACACATTACAGCGATACGCAGCATTGTGCGTCTCTCCCTCGCTCGTCATCAATCTGCTCTCCTTCCTCCGTCGCCACACTGCTGTGAATCTATTTCCTACATCAGTGTCGGTCCGTGAGGGAGAAGCCAGGAGGGAGCTGCAGTGTATCATTAACACGCATAATGACTTCTTCAATTCACAGATGGTATTCGTCACGTGCAGCCTGAAGGGACAGTTTTGATTGGACAGATCACAAACACCTGGTTTGTCCCAGACAAATCTGGACGCTGTTATCCATCTATTGTCGTCCGGGTCGCACTCCAGACCTTCCCTCTCCTCAGCAACATTCTCCAGCTCTTCCGGGGGGGGGGGGGGGGGGGGGGG
>NW_022280051.1:5942148-5944233 GCF_004355925.1 Anarrhichthys ocellatus | reverse complement strand
CCCCCCCCCGCCGGGGAGGGCCAGTGTGGGGACGCACACAGTGGTGGCCTGGGGAGGGGGGGTTCCAACACCAGACAGGATATATAATCCCTCCAGTTTGTTGTGGGTCTATCAAGGAGCCTCTTCCCAGTTGGACTTGCCGAAAAGCTCTAAAAGGGAGGCGTCCAGAAGGATTAGTTAGATTATTTAACTTCGCTGGTGTCATAAAGAACCGGTGTCAAACAAACGTCACCACAGTTCACTTAACTACTGACCTTAAAGCCCTCCAGGACCCCCGACCCCACTTTGAGAACCCCCAGGCTCCATTAAAAGACACCAGAGTAAAGAAAACTCTTTCTGTCGCCTCTTTCCTGACTAAAATCCAGCCCATCCGTAGTGACTCATCCATCCTCGCTAAGAGACTCATTAGAGGAAACTGGCCCCGCCCCCACCCCAGGACAGCAGTGTGTGTGTGTGTGTTGTTGGGAGGGTAATTAAGGTAATTAGCTCAGGATATCAACATCGTCGACCATCTCCAGGCGAGAGAGCGAGTCTATCAAAGGTTCGGATGAATAATGAAACACATAAAAGGCTTTTTTCTCCCAGAGCGCCGGCTGCTTACGAAGCACATTCAGGTCACATTAAGACGACGATAACCAAACCGAAGGTCTCCGTCTCTCGTGTCGCCTCTCTTTGTGTGTTTTGCTCCATTTAGGATCTTTATGGGGAGATTAGACAGGAAGAGGCATTATCATGTTCACAAAACGAGATCTCAAGACTTTTGTTGGTTGTTTTGACTTCATGTTGTTTTAGGTTGTTATGATTTATTCTACGTAGATGTTTCAAAAAACAGCACAAAGTCATAATTTTTCTGCAATTTTTTTTTTTAACATAACAACGTATTGATCGGATGTTTCCTGTGGCCTTTGGCTGACAAACCCACGCGCTGCTGGTGGCCTTTTCCCCCCGTTACATATTACATAAGCTCATCAATCACACTTTCATCACTCCCAATCAATCAAATCAACCACCTAACCTCCCCCCTGACACACACACACACACACACACACACACACACACCTGTTTGTGTGTGTGTGTATGCTCGGCAGTAATCAGGTTAAACCTCTCAGCGCTCCCCTTCAGCAGCGTCTGCTTTAATCCAATCGCCTTCCAGTAAACGCCTCACATGCGCTGGGTTGCCCGGTAACCCCCCCCATACAGACCTACAGCTCTGCAGAGACGAGACGGCGGTCAGGAGAACGTCGGCTCCTGTTTAATCTGTATCTGAAGCGAGTTAAACGGCAACATGGTCTGACGCGGAGCTGGAAACCGTGGAGGTCTGATATCAAAGAGCAAATAGATCTTTAATATTTCACACACTAGATAAACGTCGGGCAATGAGATTTAATATTGTGTGGGATTTATCGAGATATAAATGCTCCTTTCAACAAAGAATATAAAGTTTAATAAACCACGAAACACCACGAATGAGCCAAAGTTGTTGAGGATAATGTTCTGCATGTCAGATCAGTGATTTTTCATTTTGATATTTAAAATCCACACAAAGCCGCAACGAACACGTAGAAGCCAGAAATGTTACGTGTCCAAAAACCGGCATAACATCAAACATTTAATATAGTTGTAGTTGGGCTAAGGCGTGGCCAAAAAGTCGATTATTTAACTGATATTTGATTGCAACATGATTTGCAATATTAGAGGGAATGACAAGTTTCACATCATTTTCCTTTAAAAACATACTAATTTGATTATGGTTCGTTTCGATAACATTTGGATTGAATGTGCAGCTGGTATTAGAGGAATACTCACGATATACACACATCACCCAGTCTCATGTTCAGCACGACACAGAACACACCCCATCGTGGTGAAAAGGATCTTGTGGTGCTGTGTGTGTGTGTGTGTGTGTGAGAGAGACGTCACACACATGTATGGGATATTAACACAATATACTGCAGTCTGGCCTCGCTGGATGACTCTCACTGAGACGACACGGGAGGCCGAGCCATTACAGTCACACTGACATGCAGCGGTGCAGGAGACACACACACACACACACACACACACACACACACACACACACACACA
>NW_022280051.1:5940791-5942138 GCF_004355925.1 Anarrhichthys ocellatus | reverse complement strand
ACACACACACACACACACACACACACACACACACACACACACACACACAGGAGATGGAGCTGATGGAGTGCACATCCTGCTACATTTGCCCTCCCATCATGCTTTGCGGTGTGATTGATGAGTAATAAGGTGTTGAGGGTTGCAGCACTCCGCTCCTCCGTGCCATATGTTTCTGCCATCGGGGGGGGGCAGGTTGGGGGCAGATCAAGTGTATTGATGCTACATCTTAAACACTGCATTACAACATGCGTCTGTGCAATACTGCAACCATTTATCACCGGAATATGAGAGCATAATGTTCCCAACAAGAGATGAAAATATGTGCAGCCACCGGTGGGACATCTTCTCCACGCACAAGACACCAAACAAAACTATTCAGGTGGACTCACAAACTAGAGCTGAGCCACTGAAACAACCCCAGCAACCGATCCAGCATGAGAACAGCAACTCAAAGCGTCTTCAGCTGCAGTTCCTCTGAACGCCGCCTCCAAAAAACAACTCTGACTGAAACGTGTCAGGTCTTTAGTCTCTGGTCAGACTGAACACAAAAGCAGAATCATAATTTCCTGCAAGATGCATCACAACAAAGCAGCCAAAGCGGAAGAGAGCACTCGTGAAAAGACAGTTTTTGACGAATAAATAATCAAAAGAAATGAAGGACTTACTCATGGTGGGAGTCCAGGGGTGGGGGGGCCGGTAGAGGCCCAGGTAGGGCGTGGCTTTGGACAGGTGAGGTTATTCTCCACTGGGTCTTTCCTCGAGGCACTCATGACCTGCGGAGAAAACCAAAGATACAATATTGAAATCACGTGTTTATACAGAAATATTGGCAAAATCTAGCTTCTAAAATGTTAAAAAGCTGCTTTTTTAACATCGTAAACCAAATATTTATGGGTTTCAAACAAAACAAGATATTTTAAGTCATCCTCTTGGGCTTTGGGGAACTGTGACGGACATTTTATAGACAAACGATGAATTTTAAAAACACTTATTGATAAAGAAATCCCTCCATATTGCTTCCAAAGTACACAGATGCATTCAGATGTCACTGAAATGGACAAATAGTGTCTTAAAAAGCTGATGAAGGATGTGGGCCTGCTCATTAACATTTACTCTGGGAGAGAAATGGCAGGGCACCGGGCAGGTGAATGAACAGCCTTGGTTTGTGAGAGTGTGTGTGTGTGTGTGTGTGTGTGTGTGTGTGTGTATCCACCCATCCAGATCACCCGGGTCTTTGGACTAAATAACAGTAATCGGAGGATACTATGCAGTAATAATGGGTAGTTTGATTGCTCTGCAGATGCTGGCTGGACGAGGATGAGCAGGGAAGGGCGGGCAGGAAGTAGG
>NW_022280051.1:5940018-5940691 GCF_004355925.1 Anarrhichthys ocellatus | reverse complement strand
GGGGGGGGGGGTGATGTTGCCATGAGCATGACTACTGCAGATGTTGGTGGATCCAACATCCTCCAGGGCTACGAGCGAAAAACCAGCACAGGTCAGCAGAATGCTTCAGCGGCAGAGGAAGTGACAAATAAGCAGCCGAGCAGCGATTCATTCATCCGACAGGTGGGAGGGGGGGGGGGGACAGAGAGAGGGACACAGACAGACAGACAGAGAGAGAGAGAGATGGAGAGACAGACAGACAGACAGAGAGAGAGACAGAGAGAGAGCGAGATGATTCTGCCTCGTGGGATTTGTTGTCTCCATTATTGTCACCGACATTGAATTTTACGATCGAGGTTTAGAGGGTTGAAACTATTTAGCAGAGTTAAAGAGCAGCTGTGGTCCAGAGGTTTGTAACAGAAGAAGAGCATCTGGCTGCTGTGTCTCTTTATCATCATTTTTAGAATAACATGTGAATTATTTACTCCATAAAATGACAGAAAATAGAGAAAAAATGTAATTTAATACCCCAGAACTACTGGTGACGTCTTCAAATCATTGTTCGACCAACCGTCCAAAACCCAAAAGATATTCAATTAAGAGAACAAACACAAAACAAATCCTCATAGACGACTCTTAGACCGCCATGGTAGAGACCTGTCAATCACCGTGTAGCCCCGCCCTAAAGCATCCC
>NW_022280051.1:5928165-5930018 GCF_004355925.1 Anarrhichthys ocellatus | reverse complement strand
GCCCCCTGGTGGACACTAGAGAGAATGCAGCTTTAACACATGAAGCAGAGATGCCCAAAAGAAAAGCCCACAGTTCTGCTCGGAAGGAGAAACACACCTACGTTTAAACATTATAAAGACTTGGATATCAACAGCTTTCTCTGGACGTGCACAAATATCACCACGCCGACCTTTTGAAGAAGCTGGTTGGAGGAATGACACCGCGTCATGTAAACAGGAACATTAGCGGAATGTTCATTTTCATTAGATACGTAAACAGCTTATTAGGAATATTGTCTTTTTTCGGAATAAGGGCAACAAACCGGATTATTTGGTGCAAGTAAACGTAGTTACTCACCGAAATTCATCCTGTATCCTTGAGGCCGGACACGTATAAAACATTTGCAAAGCAGATTTTTAAAAAACATTTTGAACCACATCTTCTTCTTCCTTCCTTTTCTTCTTCTTCCTTCTGACGGCGTTCCTTTGCGCTTGACCGCCGCCTACTGTCGATTAGCAGAACAGCAGAAAATGGCAGTATTTTGTCTCACTTTGCCCGAATGCTCGATACAAACTCACTAAGCAGAATTGTATTCTTTTATCTATTAAATATTCATGTACTGCATGTATTCTGTTGTAGTTTTAAGCAAGTTTCCCTCTGGATGCAAACACAGCTACTGCGAAGAAATTATGTGTTTCTGGCCCTAAAAACCCTCAAAGATTCAAAATCTTTCTTGTAGAAATACAGAGAACAATGGGCGACTAACAGACCTCTGAAACAAGCGGATCAATTGAATTAAGTTTGACTTTGCAACAAAGGTGCATTCTCCAACGACTGAGTATCGACTCTCTCCGACAACGTCAGACTCAACAAGTCGCCGATTGATTCCTTCATTTGCTGCGCGTTGCGGTCGCTTATTGAACGTGTCCGTCAGCTGTCGAGGACTCACGTTCCCGCGAATTAGAAGGTAAATCTGAGGAACAGCTAGCGACCAATTTGAATTTAAATCAATAGGCCTCGGTGTGTTTACCGCTCAGCGGCATCACATCCTGCAGCCAATCAGGTGACGGTGATGTAATGTTTTATAGTCCAGTGCTGCAGACCACTTACCTTGTTAGAGCCACGCGTTACGGCCCGTTTTGTCATCCTAATGTGTCACGTGACCGTGTTAAGGGGGCAATGAGAGGGGACACTACTCGTGGCTTCGCCCCGCTACGAGTGTTGATTTCACGGTCTATTAAGCCAGTGATTGTGGCGCCGCCGTCTGCAGCAAATTCTACATCAGTTCCACCTACAAGTGCTCAGAGCTGCTGCTCGCTGTGGTGACATTTAGAGAAAACACACAAAGAGGAAGGTGATAAAGGAAGTGTGTTACAAGTGAGCCATGACGAAGGCCACTTTACTGACGATGTAGTGGATAAAGGGGTGTGTGAACAAGGCTGGAAAGTTTTATAAAGTGGTTGGCATACTTTCTGGTTAATGTCACCTGTGTAGTAGGTGTAAAAGAAGCACTATACGGAGGTATGCAGTTGCTATAATGATGCCAAGAGTTTTAAGCGCTCGTCAAATGTTCACCAGCATAAGTGTTTCTACATCTGTCCGCGATAAGGAAGCCTTTTTATGTGCAAGTACACTCAGATTTGATATCATAGAGAATAAGAAATGATGCGTGTGTGATAATGTCAGCGCTTGTGCAACATGGGAGGGTTTGTGCAGAGAGTTTGCAGTTCTCGGCAGTCGAGGAAATCAGTGGGGCCCGTTACCACATCCTGGCAGCAGGTATCTGTCCCTGGTAGCAGGTATCTGTCCCTGGTAGCAGGTATCTGTCCCTGGCAGCAGGTATCTGTCCCTGGTAGCAGGTATCTGTCCCTGG
>NW_022280051.1:5927925-5928155 GCF_004355925.1 Anarrhichthys ocellatus | reverse complement strand
AGCAGGTATCTGTCCCTGGCAGCAGGTATCTGTCCGCTCCCAGTCACACTCATCAAACAAGTTGCATGAAAGAAAGTAAAAATACCTCACTGCAGGTGCAACAGGAAGTGACTGAACTACTGTCCCGGTGCACCGGAATAAAATGTCACTTTGAAAGTCTAAAGGGCGTTGGCATGAGCACAGAACACACACACACACACACACACACACACACACACACACACACACAC
>NW_022280051.1:5921730-5927915 GCF_004355925.1 Anarrhichthys ocellatus | reverse complement strand
AGAGGCATCATCCTCAGATGGAGGACATCCTCTTTCACTAGAACATCAGCAGAGCATCGCCTCCAGCGTGTGTTCTGGTCTGAACGTTCTCCTCCGTCAGCACCAGATGGCAGCATCGCATCGAGTAACCGCGGCAGCGCTGAGCCGCTCGCATTGAGTCCATTCGGTTCCTGTGTTTCGTGTGTTTCTCCAGTTCTCCTCCGTGTACCGCCAACAAGCTTAAGCAGCGCATAAGCACAACAATCCGGTGAATATTTGGTGCAACAAAGAGGAATGAGTCACTTCAGTTTTTCAAAGGAACGCAGAAGAAATGTAAAGGACCCCCCCCCCCCCCCCCCCGCAGGCCTTCCTTTGATCAAGACTATAATTTAATTACCTGCATAGCAAACACAGCTTTTATTTAGAATTCAAGTCCCAGTCGCCTTATTTGCTCCGCGGCAAAGTGAATTCAAAGAGAAGTGAAGAAAAATGATAATATTTTTTGAAATAGGTGTAAATGACATCGTGTGATGCATCATAATGATAGAGCAGCTCCATGTGGTCTCAGTCCTCTAATATCACGGCTCTTCAATTCACCAATTGTTGATTTAAAATGGTGCAGATTATATATATTTATAATGTATTTATGTGAGTGTCTCCTCATAAAAAAATAACGTAATAATATAAATTTCACTGACATTAACCAAGAAGCATTTCTACTTTGTTGATCTAAAATGTTTCGTAAGATGTAAACATTTTCTGTTAAAATCTAAATTCTGAAGGAAACATTTTTGCTTTTTATGTGTTAAAAAATGGTTGTTGTATTTTGGCACCAGTACTTTGACGGTCCAACTGTTAAAATGTAGTATTTAGCAACATTGTTAGCAAGTCATCTTCAATGGAAGCCCAAACTGTTGACTGACACTTGTCGCTTTTTTCAACACTCAACAACGAAGCGTCGACGAATCGTGTGTTTTTGTTTCACCGTCTTCCTTTTTCATCTGAACAAAGGTAGCCAGCAATCAGTGTTATTGCTTCAACAACACTTTGTGACAAATGATTAAATGACTTTTATTTGGTGCTGCAAGAGCAACCAGAAACAAATGTTGTCATTGTACGTTTCTGCAAACTACTTGGATACGTTGAATGATGATGTTTCTGAAACACAAACGAGTTTAATACTACGCACCGTCGTGTTTGAGAGATTTATTAGAAAGCTACTGCGTCTAAATTGTTCAACATTATTGCTTTTCCTGCTTCATCCTTCTTGGTGTTCATCAAACCCCTGATAAGTAATTCACACATTCAGCACGCTTTGCAACCAGGACCTGAATAATTGTGAGGTCAAGAAACTTGGGGGTTTATTCTGGTCATTCAGCCGGAGCTCTAGACCGGGTTAACAACAGCGTACTGTAGTCCAGCACGCGGTTCATTCAGGGCGGAGGACGCTGCCCTGAATGAACCGCGTCCTTGTAAAAGAGAAGTGGAATCAGATGTGAGAAATGTACGTCTTGGTGTCCTCGGTTGTGGTTATGGCCCTGATGTTGTTGTGACCCTTGACCCCTCTCTGAGGTGACTCCATCAGGGCCGATCTGGTTGCCCTGGCAGAGCTTCATCAGTTATTCTTCATCAGCTCAAATCAAACGCTTCCTCTCGTCCATCCCTCTACGATCCTGATCTCCATCCCACTCCCTCAGCTTCTCCGTGGCGCCGGCGAGCGCGGAGCACCCTGCCGAGTTCCTCGCGGGAACGAGGCTTCCACGTGTCCGTCGGGAATGTGACGGATTTAAGACCGTTTGTACTCAACCCCCTGCGGCTCGTCTTGTTTCTACCTCTCCTGAAGGCGTGAAGCCGTGTGGTTTGGTGATTTAAGAGCTTCCTGTATCTTCAAAAAAAACATTGACAGGGTATGAAATAGGCTGCTGATCAACTGCATAATGCATTCATCTACTCATCGCCATTCTTCTGATTCATTGAGCGTGACTCCTCTATTTTCATCTGCAAACAGTGCCTTTGTGTGCGGTCTGTTGATCCGGTATCGCAGCTGTCAATACTCCTTATAAATAGTCTGATTGTGGGATTTATTCATGTGTTATTCAATCGATGCAGCCGAGAGGCTTCATGAAGGTTTTTTTTTAACTCAAAACAAAATCGGAAAAATAGAAAAAGACCAACTTTGTGGCGCCTGTCAAGGGTACATATTTACTAATATTATGCAATTGCATTTAAAAAATAAAAAGCTGGTTATCATTCAGGTAATAGTGTTCATCATGACTGAATATATTTGCTTCATAAACCTTTTTCATTTCCTTCACATGAATCAAATGGTTTCGCATTCGCCTAAACGCTGATTCAGAACGGCTTCTTCTTCCGACTCCGAGGAGAATAAAAACGTTGCTGCATCCTTGAATCCTTCTGGACTTTAAAAAAAGAAAATGTTCCAACTTGAAAGAACCTGAGTGCTGCCATTGGCAACGTCAACCTTCAAACATCCACACTCGTCAGATCTGTTTATCCGGAGCACTGCGTCTGAATGTGTGGACCTTACCTTGAGTCTCAGAGCGATGTGGTCATCTTCAGACAGAACCGCCCGAATCTCTGAAGGCCACTGTGTGTGTGTGTGTGTGTGTGTGTGTAAGCATCAACACGTAGATTCACACATTCCCTTTACAATCACAAACCACACGTCGGCAATAACAGAGGAGTAATATTATCTATCCACGGGTAGAGGATCCACAGACACGAGGGCAGTTTATTGTATGCCTTGCCTGAATCTCACAATCAATATTTAATAACGGACTTGGTGGACTGGTGCAGCGATGAAAGGAGAAAGACGTCCTAATGTGCCAGAGAGCACATAATGTAGAGCAACGTGGATGTTTGTAGTGTGAAGTTATAAAGATAAAATATTTACAGCGTTGCCGGTTGTGTCGTTGGTTTAAGGCGAGGGGAATCTTATCAGACCCACGTTGAATGTTCGTTCTTCCAAAAAGAAGCAGCCACGTCTTCCTCATTCCTCTGAGCAAGAGAACCAACAACCTCCTCGATATCTGTGAATGACGGGTGAGAACTTTGACCTTTGACTTCTCTTTCCTCCCTCTCTCTCTCTCTCTCTCTCTACAGGGGATGCAGCTGTGACGGTGAGACAGAACGGGAGTGGATCGGACACAAAGTGGACATACAGTGGACAGGCCTCGCCCAGGACAGCGGACAGCACAGGAGATGGGGGTGGGGGGGGGGGGGGGGGCAAGGCGGGCCGATCCCTGATCAGGGAACACTCTGGGGGGGGCAAAAAGACAGGAAGTGGCTCCCTGATCAGGGTCGGCCCTCTCACTGAAAGCATCGGCCAATTCCAGTGTGAGCTAAGCTTCTACTTCAACAGCTGGGAGTAAAAATATATCGTTTTTGAATTCTCAGCTGTATTAAAGAGAGAAAAGAGGCTTTATAATGTAAATAATGTAAATAATGTAAAGAAGACAGAATGAAAAGAAATGCTGCACTTGAAGGATACATTTGACATTTTGGGAAATATTCGCTTGTTGCAGAGAGTTAGATTGACACCACTCTCACGTTTGTACGGTAAATGTGAAGCTAATATCAGCAGTCGGTTAGCTTAGCTTAGCATAACGACTTGAAAAGGGGGGATAACAGCTAGCTAAAAGTAACAACGATTAGTGGATTTACACAAATGTTCCGCTTTGAGTTAAACTCTGATAAACCGTTGACCAATAACAAGCCTACTGAGCCATTCATCTTATACAACCCCCTCTGCTGCAGTATAAACTGCTACTCCAGCACCACGGATTCATCAATAAGCAGCAAGCCTTCACACACGGGGTGAGATGTATAGCCTAAGCTACTGTAAGCCATTTTATTGAGCTTTTTCGGCAAATTTGATTTCCCTCTCTATAACAGTTACACAGAGTATATCTCAAGGGCTTTTATTGTGAAGGGTCAGAACAGAAGGAGTAAATCTGGTCAACGTATCCTCACACAACGGTTTCTATGATATCTTACGAAAGGTTACTCCTCATTTTTCGTGTGTTGTCCTACGAAAGTCCTGCAACAGGTGTCAATTTTCCGTCGTTATATATTAATACGGTCTTTTCAAAATAAACTCCCGCCTTTACAGGAAACAACTTAGTTAGATTTAGGCAACAAAACAACTCAGTTAGGATTATGAAAAGATTGTCTTTTGGGTTAAAATAACTACGAAAGTGCCGTTACTGAAGTACGCAAGTCACGTGACAAATAAATCAACGTTGAATGTCGCTAATGACAAAAACAACGATACATTGACATGCGGATTTAATTGCATGAAAACTAAAAACGCCCGCGGTTCGTAAAGGCCTTTAGGCTGCAGATATTTCAGAGTAATGTTCGGGACTGTAGATGCTAACGTTATCCGAGTCAGATAAGAATCAACGACATATTCTGCCTCAAATCGCGTGCTGGATAAGACACGAGTCGATGGTACGGATCTAAATCTTCGTAAGAATGTGACGAAGCGTATTTCCCAAAATGGCGGACTTCTCCTTTAAGCTAAGACAGCTAATGCTTCTCTTTCCTGGTCAAACTTTGGCTCCCAGCATGTTGGCCGTTATTTTGTCTCGAACTGTCACGCGGCGACTTGGGCTCCACAGTAATATACATACACACACTTCGATGTATATTTACTGTGTTTGAGTGAGAACAGCATAGTGAGTTGTCACTGGGGGTGGAGTCAACTTTACTATGTGGTCAAATAAACCAACAAAAAAACAAACGTGAACACGACGGGGAGCGAAAGATAGAAATGAGAGAGAGAGAGACTTATGAAAGAAAGAGAGAAGAGGGGAAGAGGAGAGAATGGCAGGGAGAGGTGGTGAAACAGTACAACGTCAGACTGGAACACAACAACACAGAGAGACAAGTATTAGGAAAAATGGTTTAATATAGGAGACAGAAGCAAAAAACTGCATCACACAAGAACATACGTTTACAAAAATAATTCTGACTGCTTCAGCTACACAGTTAGTTCACAGAGAAGGACAGAGAAACCGGAGAAATCTAAACAGCTAAAAGCAAAAAGGTTCTAATTAGTTGATCTCTTTATTAAACTAATACATTAATCCACTGAAGGTGACTAAATATTTCTATTCCTTCTTTTTCTATAATTGTCTTATCGTGTAGACGGCACAATACAGAAGTCAAATGAAACTTACCGCTTTTGTATAGACAAACTTGCCAGAACTATTTAAAAAGCAAAAAGGAAAAGATCTGACACTCACCTACCCTCTGTTTTTTCGGGGGGGGAAATAAAGGAAAAGAAAGAAAGAAAGAGAACGAAGGCAGAAAGAAAGAACAACACTCACGTGAGGAAAAAGAAGTGAAAGAAATAAAGCCAAAGATCTTCGAGAAAATCTTATATGAAAAGCCAACTTCCTTGATGCCAGCTAGAAATCAAACTCGGGGACCAGTCAGGGTCGGGCCACACCACCAGGCCAGACAGAGCTTTTTCTAAGATTTTTTTGTTTTTTGTTGTATCCTTTAATCTCCAGTATAAAAAATTCCACTGGTACAAAATGCATAAGTACAATCAGTTGTAGAAATAGGAAAGCCTGCATTTTTTTGTACTTTTTAAATCCCATCCAGCGACAGATTTCGAAGTGTTGTCAAACAAACAAACATCACGCTTTTACAGGATCCACTGAGATGCATCGACTTTGGCTTCTCTCAAGACAAGAACTTGGAAACTGCTGAAAACCATTTTTTTTTTCTTCTTGAGAATCAAACGAAAAACAAAAAAACACACAAAAGAATTTGGATAATTTCTACAGACAACAAGCTCTTTTTTTTTTTCTTCTTTTTTTGTTTTACGGCACGGAAAGAGAGAAAACACACAAAACATTTTTTTGCCTCAAAAAACTCGACATAAGCCATAATGCAAAGAAACGACAAGTTTTTTTTTTTTCCTTTCAGATTTCATTGTTTGATAAATAGCACTTAAGATAATTAAGAAAGAAGGAGAACAGAGAAGTGAACAAGTGACAAGATAGAGAGATTACAACGAGCATCGGCGACGACAGCCCCCGAGGCGAGCCGCTCCACAGGGACCAACGTTTCTACGACCCTCTTGTGCTTCGAAAACATTGAAACAAAGACAAGATGCTTCACGTCAGGCTGTGTGAGATTTGGCAACGTGGTTTTGTTTTTGTTTTGGGGGG
>NW_022280051.1:5894660-5921630 GCF_004355925.1 Anarrhichthys ocellatus | reverse complement strand
GACACAGTCAGCCGTGTGAAGTAGCGTGCCGACAGCACAGATTACACGAAGCCTCCGCACGCAAAACGATTAAAAAAGGTCAATGTGAAGTTGTGCGAGGTGACGATGCGATGCAGCGGGTTCTTACTGGTCCGTTGACTCTGCTTTCATACAGGTAGTTATGGCTGTTCTGTGGCTCATGTTGTGTACTGCATTTAGAAAAAGAAAAGTCTGCTGGCCTCCCTCCATGAGATCGCATAAAGTTTGGTATTTTTGGGTGAAAGCCGCATCGCCTTCATCTCGGCTGTTGTTGTTTCCGCCCCCGTGTGGACCTGCGGACGTGACCCCCTTCCTCTCCAAAACCCACAAGTGCTTTTTTTTATTTCCCCCGGCGCTATAAGACGTCTCTCCCCGTTTCTAATAACCGCCGGTTAGCCTCGGAGACAACAACCAGACGGAGAGCGCCATCCTTCGACAACAACAAAAAAACTGCAGTTTTTTGGCCTTTGTGCTCTGTCCGATCCGACGGAAAAATGGCGGAAGAGCAACAAAACCCCCCCAGACTTTGACACGTGGGAGGTTAACGGCACACGTACGTGAACCCGGACTTGGCACACATCACTGACTGACAACATCTTCTACTCTTTATAATACTGGTACAACGCTCCCTGGTTAAGGCGACTGGTGAGCTTCTGTAGAAAATAATGCTGCCTTTTTTGTATTTTTTTTGCAGACCGTAAACTAGGCTTTCAGGGAGGGGGGTGGGGGGGTGTGGGGGGCAGTTGAATAGACTTGACAACACTGTGCCATGTAAACGGCTGGACTATGAGAATGTCAATAACACACTTTGGCATCTAAACATGATTTTGGCCCATCACACCACAAAGACTGGAGAAGTATGGAGAAGTCTTACAATCACTTTAAAAAATGAAAACGTCAAAGAATGAGTTGAGAAATAAAATAAACGAGTAAAAACCGTCCCGACGGCGGCGTGTGCTTTTCTTTATTCTCGTTCCTCCAGGGATCGAGGCCCGTTTGTGGTTCTTGCCCTGTGCTTACATCATGAGAAGCGAAGCTCGTCCGAGGTGATCGCGAGGACACAAAAGTAACGATCCTCGCCGCCCGAGACCAAAAAACAAACATGGGCGCCGGCTACGACTCAGACATGTTTTCGGAAAAAAGACAAAAAAAAAAACGATAAGAGGATTCTGAGAAATAAGGCTTTGGTGTATGACTCTCACCTCACCGAGGAGCGGGACAGCCTGCGAGAAGACAATCAAAACGATGAACACACTGAAGCCTGATGTCTGTGCGCGCGAGATACTAATAGAGAGAGAACAGGAGTGCAAAGATTCGTGGTAAGGCTTTGATGAATAAAACGGCTGTACAAATGGCTAAAAATATCAGTGCGCGAGTCCCGTCTTTTTGTTTCTTTTAAAGTGTGTGTGTGCACGCTGGCGGAGGGGGGGGGGGGGGTGTAGACGGTCGCTGTGGAGGCGTTCACACTCAGGGACTCTCATGCACAACAAGAAAGTAAACTGTGAGGTCTGCATGAGAATGTGTGTGTGGTGTGTGCGTGTATATAGATATATATATATATATATATGACACATGGGCACTTTTTTTTTTCCTTTGTTTTTGTTTTTTTTACATCTTTACAAAGAAAAAAAAGCAAACATGACATTTTCAGGCAACAAGACCACAGAATAGCAAGTTAACAAACTCTTTTTTTTAAATCTATATTTTTAAATATGAGGGATCCATACAAAACACTTATAATAAAATACCCATGTTATCAAATAATTTCACAAGAAGTACACTGACGCGCTAGGCAGGAAGTACCTTCAGAGTTTGGCACTGAACTCCACTGATCTTGTCTTTTTTTCTTTATAAGACATTTTGCCGAACAACAAAACACATCTAAATATTTGTTTCCCACGAGAGAAATAAAATAATAATGACATTGATGCTTCACAAGCTGACATTATATATATATATATATATATAGATATATTTATATTTATATATATTTTTTAGGAATTTTATATAGCTAATTAACCAACAACAAATTTAGCAAATAGGGACACTCCTTAAAAAAACCCAAAAAGAAGAAACAAAAAGAAAAGAAACAACAAAGTAACTATTATAGTAATATGAAAGGCTTTGTCTATTGTTCAAGTAAACTGATTTTTAGTCTTCTCTTGAAAAACATGAGACATTTAAGACCGTTAGACTTGTGATGAAACCACAACTAAACTCACGAGAAGCACCGACGTTAACGCAGGTTACAGGTATCTTAGTATTGTTGTTTTTTTTCCTCTATACATTTAAACAGTAGAAAATATAGGTCATTTCATCATGTGCATTTAAACCACGGATTGTCTATCTGTGAGTCAGTTCAGCAAAAGGTGACACAAGTAGGTAGCATTTCTCCCACCCAAACAGGGCAAATGTCTTTTTTTTATTTTTACCTTTAAACTACTCTAGAAAAAAGTGGTTCTATATATAGACTTTGAATGAGAAACAGAGCCACTTAAAATGGCCTTATCAAAAAACTTTACACTGCCTGAAAAATGTAAAAACCATTGGAGAGCTCTGAGAGAGTCTAATATTGATCAGACAGCTTTTATTCAAAACTGTTTGGAAGTAGTCTTATTTTTCAGAGGAAACTGGCGCGGGCTGCTTCTGGGCCGGCACTCGGGGTTTTTTTCCGTCGGCGCCAGAAGCAAGATGGACGCGCCAGTTCCTGTCGTGAACTTTCAAGTTTACTTTAAATGAAGAAGAAAAGAAAAGAAAAACTGACAGAAAGAAGAAGAAGAAGAAACAAAAAAAGTTGCAGGAACACATAGTGTATGGAAATCACTTTGCCACAGGTTGTTGTTTTTTTCCTCCAAAAAGAACATTTGTTTTTCCATAAAAATCTCTGTCTTTTCTGTGTTTTTCATACGAATGCAGCTTTGTATCTTTTTCACATTGATTCATTTTTCTCACCCGCCGCTCCCTTGTTTGTCGCCTCCCTCCCCTCCCTGAAACCCTCCCGGAAAACAGATCTAAATGAGGTCACATGCAAAGAAAACAACAACAACAACAGAAAAAAAAACAGAAAAAACAATAAAAATCCAAAAAGGTTCAACGTTCAAAAAGTCAGTAGGCGGCGAAGGAGGAGGAGGAGAACCAGGTTATGATCAGGTGAGCTCGGAAAAGACATCAGAGAAAACAATGACGGGGGAGGACGACGATGACACTTTGTTTTTTTGGTGGGGATTTTTTTTGTTTGTTTTCGTTTTAAAAGTTTGTTTGTTTTTTTTTGGACGCCACGGAGACATGCTAGGCAAACGATGAGCTAACAGGCATGGAGATGGTTTGTTCTAAAAGGGGGAAAGAAAAAACAGGGGAGAGGAGAGAGTTACACACAGAGAGCCAGAGCACCACACCACTACAGCATTTTGTTTTTGTAAAAAAATCAGGAGAAACAACAACAACAACAACAAACAACAACAAACAAACAACAATGCAAACACCACTCACTGATTTCATTTTTTAAGCTTTGATTTTGTTGTTTTTTAAATGATATGTTATAGGTATAGGTATACTGACAGGCAATAACAACACACACACAAACACACTCATTCTCACACACACACACACACACACACACACACACACACACACACACACACACACACACACACACACACACACACAAAACAAAGAGCACCCAAAGCTTTATCCATCAGATCCCAGATGGATGTCGTCATTTGGGAGAAAAATACATATTTTTTTGGGAGAGGGGGAGGTGGGTCTTATCATTTCTTTCTTTTTTTAAAATTTCAACATCTTTGGAAGGGGGGGGGGGGGTAAGGAGGGGAGGTACGAACAAACAAAAAACGCAAACAACCTAAACAAAAAAAATCAAATAAAATGAGGAAAAACGCGAGGAAAAAAGGTAGAAATGTTGACAAGAGAAGAAGTGGTCCCACTACGGATGGAGAGAGGGAGAGAGCGCTCAGAAGAGAGAGAGAGAGATGGATGGATGAACAGCACAGAGTGAATGAATGAATGACACAGGGGAGTGTGGAGGAGGAGGGGGGGGGTCGTGGTTCGAATGGCGGCGTGTTGTGATTGTGGTTTCTGCACCGAAAAAACATGAAAAACACGGGAGAACCCAACTCCACGAAACTTCTCCACAAGGGTCTACTCTTACCCATGCTGAATATTTTATAGGAGTCCAATAACTTAACGAGAGGCAATAAATAAAATCCTTTTTTTTTCATCTGAGGCAGTAAAAATGTCGTATAAAAATAGAACTGCTTTTTTTACAAATAAAATTTACAGGCCTGTGGCTTTCTGTACTTTTGACTTCTTTTTTTTTTTAAATCTTTCAACAAACATCAAGTATTTTCAGTTACCACCTCGAACCCATAACCTCTTCTTTTACTGTTAGAATTATCATTATAGCCTTCATCAAATTCTGGATGTTATCTGTGAAGATGTTCTACATGCGGTAATATCCCTTTTCACAACAAAGACCAATGTGATCTGACCCAGAAATGTACTCACTAATTTTTCTGTTTTTTTCACCTTCTGAGAAATAAAAAAACTGTTTTTTTATTTTCACATAAATGATAAGTGGTAGCTGGAGTGTGAGCTTCGTTTGTTTCTCTTCTTCTGGTGGTGGTGGAGCGTAGCTGTACTGACTATAATGTGAAGAGGCCACTAACGTTTCTGCAGCCTTTGCTCCCGGGTTGCCAGCAGGCATAGACGGGTTGGGTTTTTTTCGGAGAAGCAGCGGCGGCCTGCAACCAACGCCGCGGAGGTCAAAGGGCGAATGTGCATATCGGCGTGGTGTCAAAAAATAAATAAAAAAAACGAGAGAGAGAGAAAAATAAAAGTAAAATCATCATGGCTCCTTTGTCTTTACCTCGGTCGTGGCTGAAACTAGTCCTCAAAAATGTATAAATAATCTCTGAGAAATAATAAAAAACAACTTCTAAACAAACTACCCAACGTAGCTACTTCCTTCCAAAGAAAAAAAGAAAATTGCACAAAGTAATGGCGGTAATGGAAGCGTTCATGTGTGTAAAAATAATAATAACTGTAATAAATAATAATACTTGAAAGCTAACATAAAAATCTTCGGGAAAAAAAAACAAGGCGTGTGTGTCTCCCTCGGGGTGGTTGTAGGTCGTCTCCCCCTCCCGTCCCTGTGTAGAGAGGTCGTGGCTCGGTTTGCTTTTTTTTTTTTCATTGTCACCTCTTGGTGGGGGGACTTACCCTAGCAGTGCTAACATGGGGAGCAGATAGACCCTAGTGCTAAGATCAGTACGGTTTGCTGTCGTTCTTGGAGCGCTTCAGCTGCACCTTCAGCCGCTTCATGCCGATCTGGAAGCCGTTCATGGCCTGGATGGCTGCCTGTGCCGACACTGGATTGTCGTAGCTGACGAAGCCTGCGGTTACCAGAGGAAAAGTGAATAGTTGGTAAAAAAAAAGGCGATAGAGAACAAGAATGTGACAATGTAAATACTGCTCAATATTTCCACTTGGCATTAAACTTGCAACAGGGAGCGTTTCAAGTAATAAAGATTATATTTGTTAGAGTTGCATGAGTAAAGGTAAGCTATCCAATCTCTGAACCCATCGGCTATCGGTTTGACGACAATATTTCTATGGTTGCATTCTCTCTAGCGTCCACCAGGGGGCGACTCCTCTGGTTGTATAGAAGTCTATGAGAAAATGACTCTACTTCTCTCTTGATTTATTACCTCAGTAAACATTGTAAACATGAGTTTATGGTCTCAATCTCTAGTTTCAAGTCTTCTTCAATACAGCATGATGTTCATTTAGTACATTATGGTCCATTTAGAGTCAAACAGACCATAAAGCAGGGGATGCTTTGGGGCGGAGCTATTAGCAATAATACAATGATTCAACTGACTGAAAAGGAGAGCAGCTCATTTAGGCTACATTTTCATTTATCTACTGTCGTCAAAATGCAGCACGAACAGTGAAGACAATCGTCTAAGGATTGTAAAAGTTGCTCACATGTTGGCTAATAGAGCCCGTGTCCGCTAAGGTCAATAAGGTAAATAACAACATATGTTACCCGGAAACAGGCTCGTGAACTATAATGGTATAATACAGTCTAATGAGACCACGGTTGAGATGATTGTTCGCCTCTATCTCACGGGTTGTATTGTTGTTACATTAGCATTTCCTATAATCTTCATTGTTTCCTGTCTGATTTGAAGAGCTGTAATCAATCTCTTTTTATGCCTCTTCTCTTTGCTTCTGCTTTATTGGTCTTGTTTATTTACAACAACTACGCTCGTTTCAAAATCAATGTTTAATAATAAACTGCTTAAATTAAAATACTACGAGAGGCTCCTTCACCGTGTTTCTGTGTCTCCGGATATGTGATTCGTCTGGTTTACATCTACATTAAAACACCCCCCCGGTACACAATAAGAAAAATATTAAAATTTAATGACTCCCGAAGGGGTTGTTGCATCAACAAAATAATGAAATAATAAAGCTGAGTAAAGCCGAACACACATAATAGTAAAGCAAATAGAGATGGAGTGAAGTGGCACTTTTAATGTGGAGCATCATGAGTCTATAACTAGTCTACAACTGCTTTGAATTCTAAACAATGAGACAAAAACTCAATAAAACTGCTCCGAGAATATTTAACCACAAACATTTTTGACCAATTTGACAAAAGCCACTGTTGGTCAAAATGTCAGAATAAGGGTCTTTGGAGCAGAAAGTGAAGTTCTGTTGTTGTGTTCTGTTCACGCTGTCTTTCACAGAGTCGTCTTTGTGCACACTTCACTTCCTCTCCTAATACCTGCAACCTCTAAAGCTGACAGTAAACTCCTCGTCTCGCTTGCCTCACGTCCGTCCTCACAATGCTTTAGTTTTTTTCCTGCTGTCTGTCTCTACGTGGATCCATGCTTGATTTACTTCTGTTCTGCGACATGGAGGAACGGAGATGCATTTTGTTCAGGCTTTGTTGTCAACGTGGACGAATACTCTGGATTTCTTTTTTTTATTAACATGCCAATCATTTTTAACACCAGGTGGAAAAGAGTCTCTTGTTGTCCCAGCTCAGAGTGTCTTATATTAACGGCTTCTATAAATGTGGCTGTTAGATTCATCAGCCGGTGTGTCTCAATATCTCACGACCCATTTTCGTCATTTGCTCCCTGCAGCATGTAGTCGGGAAAAATCGCAGGAAAATGCGTGAAATTCCTGCAAAGTTTCCTGGAAAGAATGGTGCACTTCTCCACTAATTTGAGAGGAAATAGAGACCACAGTCTGTCGTGTTGTTTTGAGCTCGTACAGAGGAGCTTTCTTCAAAGAATAGCTGAAATATGAATAAAACAGACGAAGCCCCTGAACTGGGACACAGCGAGAACAGAAAGCAGACTTTGTTGTGACGACTGAGCCGCTGCCGTACCGAAGCACTTGCTCAGGTTCGTCTGTTTGTCGATGAAGACTTTGGCAGAGACCACGTTTCCGAAAGGCATGAACATCTGCAGTATGTCCTGGTCTCCAAACTCCTGGGGCAGGTGGTAGATGAACAGGTTGGCACCCTCGGGACCTGGCGGGGGGACGAGACGCAAGCAAGCAAAAGATAAATGAAATAATCTGCAACCATAGGAACGGAGCCGAAGCACTCGGCGCGGTGTCGCATGACCTCGAGTTATGTTAATGCTTTTAACAGAACTTTTAAAATTCTCCAATTATGTTGAACATCAAACAAACACGAATGCTTTTTCGTTTTCAGTTAATGATAATATTTTCGCTCTCGACCGACAAAAGCAGCTCCCTGTTCCTCTCGCTCTTTCTTTCAGCGGCATGTCGTCTCTCTTAAGAGGGGTCACAGGTCACCCCCCCCCCCACATCCTAATCGTAGACGGTCAGATCTCTCAGAATCATTAAATATGCTCTTCACCGCTAAACGGAGCCCGATATCTGTCACTTCTTTGTCTCCCCTCGAGGGGTTCTGAGCTCCCGGATGGACTGTCGAAGAAAGAAAAGCATCTTCATACAAACGTGTCTTTGTTGGATGCAGAGATGAGACAAACAGACGCAGTCCCACTTAGATTCACGGGACGTTTCATGATCACGTCTGCTTTGTGTCCAACGCTTTTATTGAAGGCTTTTAGAGAAAATAGTTTTACTTCAACCGTCAGGTTCTGTTTGGATTTTCATTTTCTCTTCCACAATATAATTAATTTAAAATATAAAATATAACAGGAATGTATCAGAATGATTCCTAACATATTCATACCAACTGTAACTTTTATATTCCTTCAAAATAAGATCTATTTTTCTTCTGGTAAATGTTCAGTTGATAATTTGAATTGTAGGTTTGATTTAAGAGGAAACTCCTGAAAATGATTATTGTAACAAAACAAATTTTCAATTAATTGATTTCATAGCTGAAAAACTGACTTTGTCCCATTAATAATTATATAATATAATAATAAACACATGTAGATCTTTGGTAAAAATGTTTTAAAGCTTAAGTGACAC
Organism: Anarrhichthys ocellatus; assembly: GCF_004355925.1. Lineage (NCBI taxonomy): Eukaryota > Metazoa > Chordata > Actinopteri > Perciformes > Anarhichadidae > Anarrhichthys > Anarrhichthys ocellatus. The sequence goes on along the minus strand of NW_022280051.1, from coordinate 5,913,110 downwards.
TGATTTAAAAATGCAATATTTAAATCAGGTCACTTTTGGGCGTTATTTACACATTCATACTACAAACCAATCTTGACACTTTAACTGAGATATTAAACTTCTACGACATATTTTTTAGAAGAAGATCATTCTAGGTTTCAGCTGATGTGTCCTGCTGTCTATTTGCTGCTCTTCAGAGTAAATCCGTCTGCTGTTAAGAAATAAGAACCTCCCGTCGAGCAGCAGCGATGTGCAGACAGACGGCCCCCGGGGGCTTACTGACCCTCTTTCTGGCTGCCGGCGGCCCCTTGCTGCTGCAGCAGGGACTGGCTGTAGAGGGTGGGCAGCGCTGCGGCGGCGTACTGCTGGATCCCTGAGTAAGCCTGCGTCAGCGCGTCCATGGTGCCCGCCGTCCCGTTGGTCAGCCCCCCGCCCAGGCCTCCGTTTAGAGCCGCCATACCTGAGAGCATTTGAGCAACTTTACATAAAACCCAACAATAAAGAAAGAAGAGTGCACTTACTCGTTAGCGCTCCATTGAAGGTTTTTCACCACACACACAGAAATGTTACCACACATCACACACACACACACGCACTGATGTTACACATCAATACTGTGTCTACACACACACAACAGCTAACACGGGACACACAGAGTAACACTTCAAACACACAATAAAGTAGAGGATGGGCGTAGCTGATGACAGCCAGAGCTGCACAGGTTTCAGAAGCACGCAGCGACGAACGCACGCTCACAGGAACACACGAAGACACAGCGTCGACAAAACACTCAGACAAAATGTTAAAACACCAGGATGATCACGTGAAAACACACTTTAGCCGGGACGTGGATGTAGGAATGAGTCCTAAATTTCAGAAATAAGTCTGCCAGAAAAAGAGTGTAAATGAGACGACTAAACGTCCTCCCTGGAACACTCGTCCTCCTTTAGCTTCGTGGTGGAGGCGTGAAGTCATGTGACCGTGGTGGAGTTCCTCCATAGCCCAACGTTAGCTTTTTACTTTCCTAAAAGCAATGTTAATCTGTGAAGATTATCTTGATGAACAAAAACATGTAAGTATCATAAACGTTTGATTTGCCACAGAGATCATTTTCTGCAATAATTCAAAATCCAGTGGAACAATCCCATCGGCTGTTTGTCGAGGGAACAAGTGCAACGTTAACTTCCTGTTTGGCCGGCAAAAAGAGTGCACGAAGCAGTTTAGCCGCACGGAGCCGCTGCAGACAGCTGCATGGATTATAATGAGAGCATATCTGTTGCATGAGAGGGAATAAAGCGCATTGAATTGTCTTGTTTTTGCCGCTCAAAAATGAGTCAATAGTAGTGATTTAGTCACCCAAACAATAGGTGCATCTCTTTTAATACACACTATAATAAAATGACAAAGAATGATACATAATGACAGATTTACTACTTTGATGCACGTTTAAATTCCACGTAATCTGCATTGGTACCGATAAGTGAAATCCATCTCAACACTTAAATTGTCTCGTTCTGCGTGTGGAGAATTGTGTTGCCAAGTCAAACATCAACAGCGAGGTGTGATGTGCTTTTCCAGCCCTGCGACGTCTCACTTTAGGGGTGAAGACAGGCTAGTATGGAGGGAGGGAGGACAGGGGGGGGCTTGCTGGTTTGAAAAGTGGAGGAACGCAGCAGTAACACTCATTAGCTGCTTGTAACGGCTTAATATCACGGCGGAGGGCAACTTGTCTGAGGGGGTCTGACATTGGCTCGGCGTCCTGTCGTCTCACCGTCAGACACAGTGAAATAAATTATCACCGCAGAGCTCCGGATTATAGGTCACTCATTTATTCAGGAATAATTGCACCGGTGACCTTTGCAATTCAATTAAGGCCTAGATGTGTTTAAATGAGGGCGGTGGAGGAAGGGGGGGGGCAGAATGCGGCGAGAAGCATTGGCCGGATGCAAAGAGGAAAGCGGACCTTTCTGTTTGAAAGGACGATCATGTATGTGTGTGTGTGTGTGTGTGTGTGTGTGTTTCTGTACCAGGAGTGGAGGCGGAGATGATTTACACAGCGGATACAGCTACTCCAGCCGAGGACCGGTAAAGGTCAGAGGAGAATAATGTGGTGGAAGAGGCCGGTAGGACAGGATCTCTGCTGTAATAACGGCTCTGATTAAGATCCCAGCTCCCGTCTCCCAGGAGGTCAAAGGCAGGACACGCGGCGCGGAGCTCGGCAGACGCAGCACCATGCGGGCCGACAAGGCGATACGACTCCACGTCTGGATAGAAACGTGTCTCCGCTGCGGATCTCACCAAACTGGAACATGTTTAGATGCTAAACCAGATGCTCTGCAAAATACTTTCATCATAAAACTAACACTAGCTTCAAATGTTGTCTTCATGTCTTCCTGACAAGAACAAATGGTCAAATGTTTGTATTTCTTGGCACGAAGGAAGCAACATTTTTCTTTTTTTTGTGCATGAAAGTGCTCATATCTATTAAATATAGTGTGCATGATGACTGTAAATCAATGTATTTTTTTAAAGTTATTTTAGTGCAAGAATGTGCAAATGTTTCACATGAAAATGGACAGGTTTTGTATTTATTGGGCAGTAAAATTGACAGATTAGTATTTCTTGAATCAACATTTAATTGTATATTTTTAGGCCCGTGTAGAGAAAGCTCCATTTAGCATTTACCGCCCATTCAACCCTCTAATGTTCTCCTGTAGAAATGAAACAGAAACAGGATGTGAAACAATTACAACATGGTCTCACACACACACACACACACACACACACACACACACACACACACACACACACACACACACACACACTGCCGGGATGGCACACCAGCACTCTCAATAGCAAGCTCAACCCAGGACACAACCAGGAAGCGGATGGAGAGATGGATGGATGAAATATCTGCTGCCAGATGAATGAATGAATGAACCAGCCGGCGCTGTGAGAGCGAGAACAATTTACTGTCGAGTGAAAAGGAGACGCAGAGAGACGACGGGAGGAACCGAACTCTTTAAACACACACACTCTTATCTAAGAACTTCTGTTTTCATCTTTCTTTCTTCTTTCTTTCTCTATCTTACGGTATTTCACATCTAAATATGATGATGAATTTCAGTTATCTAAAGAATGTACTTATAGTATCTATAGACTCTTCTGTGCAGCCTCTGCACATTAGAGTAGCATGGGTTTTTAAATAAACTCAGCCTTTGTTTAATATACTAAATATCATATATTAAATATTGTTTAATATATATTTTTCTTTTAAGTACAAATTCTGAAGATCTTGAAAAAAAATCTGTTACATTTTTTCTTTCTTTAAATTTATAAAATTAAAGATTAAATAATGACAAATTGTCGGTTTTAATAAAAAACAATCGCATGCAACGGCCTCCATAGAAGCCACATCAGTGAGACTCTAATGTGCGGCGCCGCTGCGTCTCTCTGCGGCGGCTCACAGGTCGTAGCAGCGATGTCGCCGATGGGCGTGGACGGTGGGAAAGCGGAGGTGTGGGTGACGGTGGAGTGGCTGATGGCAGAGTGAATACTCACTGTTGATGCTACCTGCTAGTGCATTAATGTTGTTCAGGCCGACGGTGCCTGCCAGGCCCTGCAGGGTGCCCAGAGAGGTCAGAGAGTTCATGCCGGCGTTGGAGTTGGCTGTTGTTGCGGGAAGAGAGGAGGACAGGGGGGGAAGGGGGGAGGAGGTGAAGAAGAAGAGTAGGAGACAAAGAAACAGACTTGTTCAAGAAGATTCCTCCTCAAGGCCTTCTTCACTCAATACACATTAAAAAATATTTCATACATCTCGGCCTTTTGTAGAGTTTATATTGACGGTGCTATTTATATAATTTAACATCTTTTTGAAATGGAATAACTGTAAACTAGCTGAAACCACTGCTGAGAAGACTGGCTGCCTCTGTTTCACCTCAATGAAGTCTTCAATGCTCTAATAGTTTAATATCTTAAATATTTTAATGCCAATTGGTGGAAAGTCTGGAAAAAAAGGTGGAGAAAAGTGGGAGGAAAGTCTGAGAAAAGTGGGAGATAGCGACACCGTGTGGCCCCTCGTACCAAACTTCAGACGTCCTACTTCTGCTGCATTCACGTGGAATCGGGCAGACGGGAGAGCGGTCGAGAGCAGGACGGTAAAGTTACACATCGTTGCAGTTTGTGCATCTATTTCTAGATTGAGGATGAATCTATTAATTAGAGTCGGCAGCCATCCCAGCCTGAACAGATTTTCCCTCGTATATTTTGGAAAACTTCCTTCTTCAAATTACATCCAACATTGACCAAACATGGACCAATGTGATGTTCAAATATTCCAAAAAGATTTAATTTGGATTTGATTCTTTTAATTAGTTTATAAATCTTTGAAACGCCGCGACGACAAGTGTCCATACTAGTCAAACACGAGACGTTCCGGCACTAAAATGCAACAATGCAGAACTAAACTAGAGCCTTGGGAGTTTATTCTGTGAAACATCTTCTGAAGAGAAGCGCTGCAGTTCACGGGAAATGTGATCTCGAGGCAACCAACTGTCTCCACAGTGATCTCATTCTGTTATGGATTTAAAATATTGTGTCTCAGGTTAATTAAAGGTGAATATTTTTAAACATCCAGGAAAATCAGCAGCACTTCATCATATATACAAAAAAAACCCTCATGTAAAAGCATATGGAGATGAAAACAGGAGACACACTACAGGGAAAAACAAGGCTTCTCATGCACTGTTCTTCTGCTATCATCGTCAATCAGACTAGTAGAAAGAAAACATACAATATACATATTAAGCTGTTTATTTCATAACTTTGTCTGTTTGCGTCTGTAGATTTCTCCAAAAGTTACCATTAGATAACGCCTCATTTGCATATTTCAACATAACATTTCAGAAATCTCCACTTCAGCAGCTCTTACATGCACCAAACGTTACACTTTCACTCCTCTCTATGTTCTGAAGGTTTCCTCGCCTGGCTTTATCCCATGTTTATAATTATTATTTATTTTAACCTGTTCACCTGTAGTGTCTCCCCTTCAAAGAACATGTATGGTTTGCTGTTTGCAGATATTGGTAAAAGCAGGTACAGTGCTGCATTCAAAGTGATGCTGTCGTTGCATGAAACAAAACACAAGGACCATCCAATAAGAAGCAGACGACATGTACAGGAAGGAGGAGGAGCATCAACCAGAGGAGACTTTCTCTCTGTGAAACTCGTGGAATTCTCTCGATAGTGACTTTTCATCGAGCACAGCAGGTTACAGACACCAAAACACACACACACACAATTCAACACGGTGGACACAAACTCACACACACACACACACACACACCAGGGACTCACAGCAGTGTGGAATGTGTGCCATACATGACACTGCTGTGTCAGCGGCGGTGGGTGAGATGGCAGTGGTGGGGGGGGGGGAGGGTTGAGGGGGACAAAAGCTCGCAAACCCTGTTCTGTCTTTTTTTCCTGACAGAAGAATCTGCTCGTTTATACTCTTGATCTCATCAAAGCGATGCCGACAAAGCAGCTGGAGGAAAATGTGCGTGATAACGGCAGCGCTGTGACGGCACATGGTGCAGGAAAAATAAAATAAAAAGTGCTGGCCTGTCTCCATGCAGAACTGTCTATATTTATCAAACCTGCGTGACGTTTCTCAGTTTCATTGACACATGCAGTTCAGCGCCGCTCATTCACACTCAACCTGAGTGTGTGTTATTCAAGGTTGGACTGACATCCAGAGTCAGAGAGAGAGAGAGAGAGAAAGAGAGAGAGAGGGAGGCTCGGTTGGAGGCAGGAAGTGGGATGGAAGCGGAAGAGAGGATGCTGAGGAGGAGGAGGAGGAGGAGGGGGGAAGGGATAGCTTTTCATATTCATGCTCTGTTGGGAGTGCGCTCCGAAAAGAGACGGAAAAAAAAAACACTGGCTGCTGGAGCGAGGCCGGGGCCGACATAAAAGGGGGAGAATGATGGAGCAGAAACAGGGAGCTTGTCAAAAGGAGGGCAGCAGCAAAAAGACGAGGGCAACGAGAAGGAACACAAGAGGAGGAGGAGGAGGAGGAGAATGAAGCAGTGTAGGGGAAAAAAAGAAGAATCTGAAGGTGGCGATATTTAACCTGAGTCAAGTTCAGACACCAACCTGCTAGTTGCTAAAGACAACACACCAACACACACACACACACACACACACACACACAGGTGCACACAAACCCGGACCGCCGGGTTTCTGTAAATCTACAACCGGTAAAAGGTTTTGGCACAAATCACACCCCAAAAAAACATTTAAGCACAGAACGCACAGACATGCACACACACAGACGCGCACACGTATACAGTGCGTGTATCACGGGATGGGCGTGGTTGTTGTGGCCGAGGAAGTGAGGAGGACGATAGAGGTGGGGCGGCGCTTCGACAACACGACAGCATGGTCTGTTGAGATGGAGGACGGTGGATTACACACACACACACACACACACACACACACCATGGGAATGTGCCAGACGGGAGATCTGAACAGATGAATCAGCAGCGATGATTTGGGTTGATGGGGTTTTTTTGGTGATGTGTCATGGGGGTGGGGGAGGGGCGACAACACTGGTGATGGTGGAGAGCGGAGGACGTAGGCAGGCGTTGGGTGCCCCTCCACCCACCCCGACCCCCGGCGTCCCGAAGTTGGCTGAGGTGTTACCTGGGCTGCCCAACGCTCCCAGGGAGGCGACGCTGTTGGACAGGGGGTTTGCGGCGGAGGGACTGGCTGAGTTTTGGGCCGCCGCCGCTGCCGCCGCTAAAGTGGCCAGGTTCTGCAACTGCAGAGCACTCATACCTGGAGAGAGGAGCCAGAGAGGAGGGGGGGTGTCAAACCTTTAGGGAGCGAGGTCGTGGGCTCGGCTGGCTGGACCCGGGACAGAGTTCACCAGAGGGACAAGTACCGAACACGAGCGAGCTGTCCTGGTCGTCCGGAGGTGAACCAGGAATGACAGAGGAGTGTGTGTGTGTGTGTGTGTGTGTGTCACTGTGAAGAGTCTGCAGTGTGTGAAGAACAAACTACAGCAGATGATTTTTGCTAATAAGTCCCAAATGTGTGTGAATCAGTAAAAGCAGCTGTTGTTGTGTTTAGGTTTGGTGCATCTCTCTGAGGCAGAAATGATCTCTGTGATTTAGTTAAACTTATATATTGTTTTTCTGTCTAAGGAGGGCTCAGTGGACGAGGCTCGTTGTCTCGTTATCAGGCTTTTTTATGCCGATTATATCATTTGGGATTCAACTAGAACTCTTTTGCTCGGCTTTAAACAAAAGTATAAAAAGTATAAAGGGTGCCTTTTCAACGTGACGCTTTATCAGCTGCAACTGCCACGTGAGCTAAACACGCTAACATGCACTGAAAGCTACATCAACAAAAGAAGGAGAAGCTCTTAAACAACCCTTCCAGAGAGAGAGAGAATTCATCCTCTGCTCAGGTAGACATTAGTCCACTATATCTTCACATAAAGAATAGATGTTTGACGTTTTATTAATGTCCAGAATGCGTAGGTAACGTGCTTAATTTTAACCCAAACCACAGCCTTTTCCTAAACCTTACCGCATTGTTTCCTGTGAAAACGGAAGTTTATTTTGAAAAGAGGGGTACGAAGAGAGCCAAAGTCTGAATCATAGAGCCGCTGACCGAGCTGCCGAGTTAGAAGTGAGAACGGGCTGAATATAACAACAGAGAGTATTAAGGAGGACAGATATACATCTGTCTTTAGACTAAAGACTTTCAAAATAAAGCTGTAGCTGAAGACACCTGCAGGCTGAACCCTCCTCGCTGGTAATCTGCTTGCTGGCATTAGCATACAGGCCTGTACTTAAGCATAATTAATGACTACATGCCAACACCCAAGTGATGGGGAAGCAAAGGCTATAAAACACCTTCTGTGACTACAACTGAACCTTTCACCTTTTCTCCGTGTGTGTGTGTGTGTGTGTGTGTGTGTGTGTGTGAACACTACGAGGTGGAGAAACCTCATAAAGCAAACAGAATCAGTCACCAGAGCAGGAAGTTGTTCTTACCACCAGAGAAGCCTCTTCCTCCGACTCACGAGCTTGTTAAGAGGTTAAGAGGGTGGACACTGTCAATGTTGAGGTGTATGTGTCGTATATACAGCCTGGGTGTATATACAGTACCATGGGAATACGCACACACTCACTCACACACACACACAGATAGACACACACAAACAAGACACCACGAAGAAGATCCATCTTGTTTGAATGAAGATCCGAAACAGAGATATCCTTCAGCCGGACAACCCAACCCAACGCAGCAGCCAATGACAGCCGACGGCTGGATTCATCACTGGGATCCACACCTCTGATTGGTTAATTAAAGGTATATAAATAAAAAAGGGCCACTCTTCAGCAGGAAGTGTGTGTGTGTGCGGTAATGAGTGTGTGTACTCGCATCGAAGCCAAAACCAATCTTGTTTTCAGAGCGATTTTCCTCAATTTTCTGTGACGCATCAAAAGCTAAAATGGTTTTTCCATTTTTCTACGCAACGTGGTGAATAAAAACAGGAGCCCGCCCGCCGTCGCTCTTTTCTGTCACGTTCAGTGAAAAATGCACAAATCGAATCTCGTACTAATTTAGACCGTGTGTGTGTTTCTTTACCTTTAAAGTGCAGCAGGCGAGCGAGCAGCTGGCTCATTCTCCGTCTATGAGAGCTCTTCTTCATGGCTCTTTATTATGATACTTTCTCCCCTCGGTGGGTTTGACCACAGAGGCTCCGATCCCACACAAACGTTTCGGGGTAATACTTCAGTAATACTTCAGTAACACTTCAGTCCGTTTACAATGCAAACACATAGTTACCGTAGAGAATCGTCTGTTTCTATTCCATCCCTGTTTTTCCAATTTCCTTGATTTCTTTCCCTTTTCTCTTCCTTCCTGCCTGCATTTCCTTTCCTCACCCTTTCACTTCCCCTTTCCTATCACACATTTCCCTTTCTTTTACCATTTTTCCTTCACTGTCTTTTCTTTCCTATTCCCTCTTTTCCTTTCCTCCCATCCTTTATAAACATCTTTCATGCCTAATGCTTCCTTATTTCCTTCTCTTTTTCCATTTCCTCTTCTTTGCTTCCCTGCACTTTAGATCTGTTTTCCTCCTTTCCAATTTCCCACATATTAACTCCCCTTCCTTCCTCTTTTTCTATTTCCTGTCTTCTTTCTCTCCATTTCTTCTGTTGCCTTTTACTCTTCCTCCTTTCCTTCTCTTTTACCCCTTCATTTATTTTCCTCCCCTTTTCCTTTTCTTCCATTCCGCCCTTCCACTTTCCAATTTCTTAGTTTCCCTCCTCTTTTCCATTGTTTCCTTTCCTGCCTCTGTTATCTTTTCCTTACCTCCTTTTCTTTCTTTCTTTTCTCTACTCCCTGCTCTCTCTCTCTCTCTACATGCTACCTCTTTCCCCCCTTTTCTCAAAGCAACTCAACCCCAGCTCTTACTTGCATTAGTCCAACGTTATCTCCCTCATTGAACAAACGTTTAGGACGGTCATGAGGAGGAAAACGGGAGCAGGCGTGATATAAAAGTATATTTCTGTGTTAGAGAGAGACGGCAAAGAAAGAGACAAATACAATCGACTCCCCGCATCACAGTCGGAGTATCCGGGCTGTGCAGATGGTACGTGAGTGTGTGAGCGACTACATATGTGTGCGAGGACGCACGTGTGTGTGTGTGTGTGTGTGTACACGCTCCATGCGGCCTGTATGGCAGCGCCGGGCTGCACCAGGCTGGTGTTGGCTGTGTCTAATTGAATGCTCATTGGTGTAATTGAAGCCTCTCAGCTCTGCAGCTCCTCGTGTTAAAGACTGGGACCAGATGTCATTCAGCTGTGTCACATCTCCTGCCAATCACTAATGCTCCCTCTCTCTCTCTCTCTCTCTCTCTGTCTCTCTCTCTCTCTCTCTCTCTCTGTCTCTCTGTCTCTCTCTCTCTCTCTCTCTCTCTCTCTCTCGCAGATGGAGGACCAACAGATCTCCAGATTCAGACGCCGTTACTCGCCCTCGCTTCCAAAAAATCCCAGAGCCTGTTTTTCCCGTGCGAGTGTGTGTTTGTGAGGAAATGTGTGTTTGACCCTCGACAGCACAGTGTGCAAAAAATAAAATAAAAAATGTAAATCATCCAGAGGGAAATTGCAAAAGGCGCTGTAGCTCAAGAGAACACGACGGAGAAAACTGGAGGACACAAGATGGCGCTCGCCACTTTGAAAGAGAAGAACTCCCATGATGCTCAGATAGCGCTATTGTTTCTCACTCGTCGCCTGGCTAAGCAGCGTACAATTAAGAGCTCGCTGAGGAGAGAGGAGGAAGGTTGGTGTAAAGGTGAGATGAAGAAAGTGTGATTGGAGAAGGTGGGAGGTGCAAGAGAAAAAGAGAGAGGCTTAAAATAAATTGAGAAGAGAGAGAGAGCAAGAAAGAGGAGAAGAGTTTAATGAAAAGAGAGAAGAAGTCAGAGATGATGATGAGAGCGAGTATCCACGGGTCCCGGAAAGTCTTAAATAAATCTAAATTTTAAGCCCTAAAAAATGATATTTCTTAAAGACAGAGATTTTATCTTGTTCAACATTTAATAGGAGGCTTCTTGGCTCGCTGCAGGCTCAGATTAATACAGAACTGGGTTAATACAATATGCATTTTTTATTGCGGCAGCCTTACTTAAGAGAATTGGACTGTCCCTTACCACTTTACATCTCCTATTTCTTGCGTCCTTCCTTCTTAGAGTTTGAAAAGTTTCACCGGCTAATATTCACTGCAGGTTTTATGAGCTTTATTTCCCTCTTTTTTTCAGCTCTCGCCTGCTAACGGCTCATACTTGACTGCAGATACTCTTGAGAGAGAAAGCATGGAAGTGCAGATGACAGATCACAGTGAGAGAGGAGCAGTAGATGGCGCCAGCCCGCAGTGCACAGATATCCACCAACAAGCCACCCGCTTTTAACCAGTTTTCCTCCACTCCCTTCTTCTCTCTCTCTTTCCGATTCATCCGTCCCAGAGCCTCGGTGCTACCGCTATACGCCCAGGGCACAGCTCTTGTCTGGCCTCATTAAAAGATCAAGACAATTCTTAGCAACGGTTAATACATCTTCGGGGCAAAGATCTCTCTTAACTCCGACACGCGAGTTCATCTGTTATGCTCTTTGGTCCTTCTTTTAGAAGTCTGCGAACAAAAAAAGAAAAATAACAAGAGAGGCGCAACAAAGAGTCCATCGCCGTCGTGGATTAAACAAAAAAAAAAAAGAAAGAAAAAAGGAAGTTTATCAACTGATTTCTTTTGACTCACCGGCCATCTGCTGGATCCCGCTGAAGGCTCCCAGGTTACTGGAGGAAGTCGCCTGCTGGAGCAACTGATGGGAAACAAAAAAGAAAAGAGAGAGGAGGAGAGAGGAGGCAGAGGAAAGAGAAGAGGGAGAAACAGAGTGAGCCGTGTGGATGCAGCAAGCTCGACACATGTCTGCACAATGCTACACGGAGAAGCTAAACTGGTAATTTAGCAATGCGGGTTTGTTGCCTCGGTGCTCGATGAGTAAATGAGCTGCTAATACAGCTTGATCTCTCCTCTAAGCAAACGCTGTTTGTATTCCGCCGTGATTCTTCCAGACAAGTTGAGCATGAAAGCTCTAATCTAGCCGACTAATTAGATTCCAAAAACAAAAGTGGAATACTGACGCTGTCAGAAAAAGAAAAATCATCCTTCAAAGAGTTGAATTAACAGCAAATTAACATATTGTTTCTGTTGTTTGTGCCGAATACAGAGCGTAATCTTCTCAAAAGAGTGAAGAAAGAGGATTGAAAGAGCAGGAAGCCGGGAGCCCAGATTCACAGAACACTTTTTACCCCCAAAGAAGAAATCAATATTCAGTAAAGGTGGGATGTCTGCCTGAGCTCTGTTCTCTCGTTGAACAGACAGGTGTTAATTGCTCTTAGAGTCACACAAATTGAGAATCGAAAGACTATTGACGTCGTGTGTTTTAAGGAGAATTTGGGCTGTTTAATTTAGACGCTAAGAGCAATGAGTCAAGGGTTAGCGCCCAGACTTTCCTGAAGAGAATGAGGCTCTGAAAAGGCAAATAGCTGCAGAGACACGAGGAGGGAAGGAGGTTTCTGAACTTTAAGAAAATAAAATACAAATCCCCCCCCAATCAAACAAATCAACCGACGGCGGTCTCAGATGTGCAGCCGAGCCGCTGCAGGATTTATCAAATTGGGGATCAGTGGACTCCCGAGGGGTTCAACACTGTCCCCAGCCAGATCATTTATTTGTTTAATCCCAACAAAAGTCTGAGGAAGTTACCACATTCAGCCTCGAATAAATCAGAACAATTACAACGAAATAGGCCTCACATTTAACTTTGGTTTCCATAGAACATTTTCCTCCTGGAGGATTCTCTGTGTCTGTGCTTTCTCTCTCTGGTGTTACACTTTCTTGAGATACAGAACGTACATTATTGGCTTCTAGCAGCCTCAACCTGTTCAGAGACCTCATTTCCTCGCCAGCCAACAATCCCAAGAGGAGGATGGAGGAGAGGAGGAAGAGAACGAAAGAGAGAAGGCAGGAGGAGACAGGAAGCCAGAGAGAGTGTTTGGGAATTTTTTTTTTCAGGTTGGAAGGTTTTTCGATTGGGGAACTGACTGCGGCGGCGTTGGCCATGGGGCTGTAGTAAGGGGTGGAGGAGGTGATGGTGGTGGGCGACGCGGCGGCTCTCCTTACAGCCAGATACTGCGGGGTGAGGCCGCCCAGGCCCGTCAGGCTCCCCCAGGTGGTCGCACTGTTGAGCTGCTGCATCTGCTGCGCCAGCTGCTGCTGCAGACGCCGCTGCTCCTTGTCCTTCTGCGTGTCGGCGAACTTCACCACGATGGGAGACGAGCAGCCCTGTGTGGGAGGAAAGGAGGGAGAGGAGGGAGAGGAGGAAAGGAGAGGAGGCAAGACAGCAGAGAAGAAAAGAAAAAAATGAAGACAGAAGAGGAGGAAAGATGGAGGATGGAGGAAAGAAGAGAGGAAATGGGAGAGAGGAGGAAGATAAAACCGGGTGAGGACAGGAAATAGAAAAAAGAAGAGAGAAGGATAAAAGAGGAGACAAGACAGGAGAGTAAAATGATAAAATAAAAGGGGAGAGGAGAGGAGGAGAGGAGAAGAGAAAGGAGAGATAAGAGTAAAAAAGGAAGAAAGAAGAGATGGAAGATTCAAAAAGGAAAAGAGGAGGCAAGAGAAGAAATGTGGAAAAAGAGGAGAAGAGGAGACAAGAGATAATTAGGGAATGAGGTCTGTGTTTACACATTCACTTTATACTGTATACGATGATAACAAATAAAAATGATTCATGTATGGATGCATATCATGAAATCTTATAAAAACATCTTATATTAAACTTTACATCAGCTAGGAAGAAGAAATATCTACTCTCGATGAAGTTAAGAGACACACACACACACACACACACACACACACACACACAACCTGCTGCTCTGAGGAATACAGATTCGGACAATTAGAAACACTTCTGTTCATCTAAATCTCCAAATCTTCCTCTCAAAGTCTCTTTCTGGTCATCTCAATCCATCTCTCTTGGCCTTTCTACACGCACACTCTTTCTCTCTTACACACACACACACACACAGTATCACACACACACACAAATCAAGTCTCTCTTCACATGAGATGATGAAATAGTTGGAGAACTCAGGAAATCTGTTTCTGGTGAAACCGTTCTGGACTCACAGATAACTGAGCCCCTTGTGGGCAAAAGAAGAAAGCCTAGTGGCTTTAGAGTCAAGCTTCCTGTGTGACTCTGTGCGTGTGTGTGTGTGTGTGTGTGTGTGTGCGCGTGTGTGCACTGTCACACACGGAGAAGGAGAAAAAAAACGAAAGACACAACGCTCCTGATGAAAGTTGCAGCGACGGCTGAAACACAGCGAAGCAGAAAAACGGCAAGTCGTAATCTATCACGCCGAGCCGATACTCAGACGCCGCAATCAAAGCCTAACTAGGGGGCAAATCCGTCGGAAACAAAGGCAATCTGCCACGGGAGGATAAAAACCTTTTGATTGAAACATTTAGTTCGAGGCACGATCCTCCGACTCGGCGGGAGGGGAAGGGAAGGATTCGGCTAATTTGCAGACAGCAGCAGACACAGCTACACGTGTGTCTTCTTTAAAATCAACTTAACTTTTAGCGTCAAATCAACGCGTTTACACAAGTTAGCGTACTTCCCAGAATGCATTGTCTTTCTTACATGTATGTTGAATGAAAACGGCTGCCACTAATCTTTATTTTCATTATTATGTATCTATTTATTAATCCTTGATTAATTGATTAATAATCTCGTTTATAAATTGTGACAAAATGTCCACAAAATTATTAAAATATTTGTTTACGATGATATAAAATAGAGAAAAGCAGCAAATCACCACATGTGAGTAGTTGTTGTCACATAATTGTTCGATGAATTGATTTAAAGGGCCAGTGTGTCATATTTTGTGGAAGAATCTACGGTGGCCTCCAGGTGCATTCGCTCAACAAAATTCATGGTCGCTGTCCGTGGTGCATATTCATAAACTACTTTATTGCCTTTATACAAACCCTGTAAAGAAACAAGTCAAGTATTAAATGTATTATAAAGAAACGAAGGTTGAATATCCGGTAAACTATTTGATTTGGCTGCAAAATCAAATGAAGATTATTATTGTACATGTGCACCACGAGCTACACCCTCAGGATGAAGAGCTGCTGTAGTTGAACCTAACTTATCCTGAAGATAATAAGACATGCAGTGACGATGCGACACGCCTGCACATACACGACGGAGCAAAAATGATAAAATTTGACGTCAGAACCAGTTATAATTCAGTTAATGTTCAATCTTAAAGTAGCCTCAATAGCAACATTTTGCCACGGCTCAATTATCATCTCAATGTCTCCTGTCCGTCCATATATACTGCGTCCCTCCACCAGTCATTTTCCCTTTTCATTCCGCCCGCCGACAGATAAAAGAGAGGTGACGATGGGAGAATTGCCTTCGGAGCGAGGGTGTCAAGTTTGGGGTCTCGCCGCTGCAGCGGATTCCCCTGGAGACAGGAGCGCCCCTATACCTGCTCTCTGCTAAATATCTCATTACTCCAGCTGACACCCGGGCAGCGGGGAGGAGACGAGGCCCAGAATGAGAGTCCTGCCCCGGGAGAGGGGCCGAGGGGGGCCGGGGGAGGCCTCTATACGCTCCGTGCATATACCGGTTCTCCCTCAACACCGGGGCTGCACTTTCAAGTTTTTCAGGCGATTGGCCGGCTGCACAACTTTGCCCTTCAGTGATAAAAAAAACAACGCGCGGAGGGAAAGTGGCAGCTCGTGCCATCTGTTGGGTTTCGCTCAGAGAAACAAACCATCATTGATTTTCATCCGTAGGGGGATTTCTTAATAATTCAGCATGGATTAGTAACAGCTTGAACTTTTGTTTATCAAACACTGTGTGACTTCTGTGCTAATCAGCCATTAGTGGGATGAAACTCAACTGTTCTGAGAAAATATTTCATTAAAGCCAAACTCCTTAAAGCTACAATATTTATAGATTTTAATGAAATCAAACCCCCGTTTTTGAGACCTTTCTATGTGTTTACACTCTGTAATTACCTCTCTGTATGGTCGTTGTTATTGCTCGTGGCGGGGTCCGCCATTCCTGTGCTGGAGTCCCGTATTAAGTTACTGCTAATGCTATAAATGTCCTGCTGCTGAGAGTAAAGTTAAACTATTGCTCCACCTTTAGCAGTTACAACATTAGTGATGCGTACGTATTAATGCGTCAATAACTACAATCCAATAATATAAATGGGCCATTCTGTTTACCTACTTTCGGTACTTTAAGTGTGTTTTGATGCTAATACTTTACTACTTAAGTCAAATATTGTTTGCAGGACTTTTACATGTAACAGAGTATTCCTACACTGATGTATTAGTACTTTCACTTCAGTAAAAGTTGTGAGTACTTCTTCCACTACTGATTAAAGAGACATCCAGACTGCTTTTTTAGTATTTGAGGAGCTAATGTTTTTAGGTATTTGTTGCTTTGGGGGAAAAAACCAAAATGCCGCTGGGTGAAATTACACCTCATGTTGTGAGCAACTAAAATCTGCAAACCATCTGATTTGTTTCGAATTGGTCACTTTTGAGCACAAACAGCAGGGAGCACCATGAGGACTCTACCTCTCTTTGAGTCCCTCGTAGATTGTTGACATAATAACACACTGAATATATTAATGCTACCCCGATATGGAAAAACAACTTTGTGGTCATAAAAATAAGTTGTTGGTGTTTGTCTTAAATGGTCTCTGGGTTCAGATATCTAGAAATAAACATGTCATTAACTGGATGTTGGCGGTGCAGCGTCGGTTCATGCTTGACACTATTTCAGGAGAGACTTTACAGCTGCAGATTGTCTCCTGTGTTGCAACAACTTTCACATCTGAAGAAGAAAATAAAGCGCTCCGAGTCCCACAGGAGACGTTTCTTCAGGGAAAACACTCCTTTTTCTGAAATGTTATTTTTGTCTTGTTTCGTACAATTTTCGACAAATCTTGGATAAATATCTTTATAGCATATATCATAAAGTTTGTATCTCTGCAGAGAATGAAATACGGATGTCAATGACAGCCTATAGTTTAACTGACGCTGCAGACATCGCAATAAGCACCTGGCACATGTATAATTATGTAATTACAGCACATTTTTCCATTAAAATGACACCTCGTCAGCTGCTTCAGGATGAAGGTTTTGACCTCGCACGCCCCCAAAACAATAAAAGTCAAACTTTGTCTCAGAGACAGAAGTTACGGCCTCGTGATGGACTTCACCAGGAGTTCACTCGGCTAATAAAGCTGCCTGCGCTCCCTGAGGCCGACTCTCTGAGACAACCGTGAACGGAGCATTACGCATCACTTCCCATCTCCTCCCGTGAATGCACGCCTCGACACGAGGACACGCAAACTCCACTTATAAGCTCCGGTCCGTTTACCTTGAAAATCAAATCTATCTCTCTCTCTCTCGTAGCTTTCAAGAGAGTTTATGTGCTCTGAACCTTCTCCGTCTCATTTATTCACCACACACTGAGCCTCTGAATGTCAAAACCATGTGATGTGCAGCTACTAAAAGGAAAGCAGGAGGCTCTGTTCACTGCAGGAGTTTGCACGCCAAGTACTTTGTGCACACTTAGATTAAAACAGCGTGCAGACAACACAAAGTTTTGCATACCGAGTCAAAATTAAGCATCAAAAACAGTAAGAGTTTGATCTCAGGCTCTTTTCTAACCTTTTCACTGTGTATAATTTAGCTTTTGTCTCCACATTTAAATGTAATAATTCAATTTGTTCACTTTCTTTAAAATGTTTCCTCAACTGTTTTTCTTCTTTATGTTGTTTTGTTTTAATCATCAAAAGCAAATTCTTAAATGTGCAATATACAGTTAAATGTACAATATAGATAAACCGCCTTGTCTTAGTATTTGAGCCGTCTGTGGTTTGAATCGGAGTCGGCTCAAAGCCCGACGCGTCTCTCACAGATGCTAAAAGCTGCTTCAGTATTCACACTGCGTCCATATTTGACGATTTGGGAGTGAGAACGAGCCGTCGAAACACTTACATGTCATAAATTTGCGACCCATATTTTTGCAGCAGTAGTTAAAAGTAGAGCAGCCCTCAATACTGATAACGTTTAACGATACATCACCGAGGTTTTACAAGATCCTACGGTGTATCTTCTACACCTCGCTATACGACAGAATGACGTCTACTAATCAGCATCGGTCTACTTGTTGAAATGGTTTCAGACTCATTTTGGAGGTTGTAGTTCGGGGGGGTGCTGCTGAAATGTACTGAGCTACTATACTGCAGATACTGTTTCTAATATTTTGCCCCACTAGATGTACATCAATTAGGGTGGACAAAATAATAGAAACACCTGTCGGGATGATGAATACAGTTCAAACTGCAGCCCCCGAACCCGAAATCAGAAAAACTGAACAAACCTTCATGAAGGGAGGATTTATTACAGGACTGTACTTAGCTGAGTATTACCTGAGGGTCTGTATCAAGTACATTCATGAGACCACTGGTGACAGAAACACAACTGACTTGGCGTGCAGAGGCTCTAAGTGAGACTCCTGTTAAAACACATATGGGATCACCCGGCGTCTCGTACAACATCACCCCTGATTAATCTAATCCAACATTTTCTCTCCACCGTTTGTCTCCTCTCTCTTCACTACAGTTGACAGACGCATTTGTTCGCTATTTAAACAGACGCCACTCCGCTGTCCCTCATGCTCCACTTAAAGCTCTCGTCTACATGCCCTTGAACGCTTGTGCGGCGACGGGGGGGGGGGGGGGGGGGAAAACAAAGGAGGGGGGGAAGAAAATAAGAAAGAAAAAAAAAAGAAAAAAGAA
>NW_022280051.1:5888857-5894560 GCF_004355925.1 Anarrhichthys ocellatus | reverse complement strand
GGGGGGGGGGGACAGAAATCAGTGTCGATGGAAAATTGTACAAAGCAGAAACAGGACACAATGAAGCCCACACACACCTCTGTGCTCGTGTGTCTGCAGAGGTTCGACATGTCTCGCTCAGATCCACTTTCATTAGGGCCTGACATTCAGCCATGTGTGTACCTGAATGCCACGGCGTAATGAGAATGGATATGACAGTGACAGCGCCATCGCCATCGAGTCCCCCCCCCTTTAGTTTTTTTCTTCTCCTTCCTGACATGTACGCAACAATCTTGCTCCGTCTAAGACAACGGGGCGCAACAGAGCCGAGACAATAACCAAACTCTATTTACCAGACCTCATTCCCTCGTACGGACCCGAAGTAATTACTTTTAAATTGCAAAACTGAGGAACATTAACAAACGGTTGCGGCAATTTGTGTGCGCCTGGGGCTAGACAGCTTGTTTTTCAAATGGAAATGAAGGTATTTTGCCATTGTCCACTGCACTATCGTGTTCTGGTTTAAGGCTTTTTTCTCTTTCTTTCTGTTAGCTGGATAAAAGCGAAAGGACATCGGCAGCGTTCGCCGGAGCCCATTGTGGCGGCCGACTGCTCGGAGTGGGGGATAATTCTAGCTTAATGCTAACGCTGTCGGAGGAGGGCGTCACTCCTTCTACTCAGAAGAGACGGACGCGCCGCCGCTCGGCCACATGAATCAACACAGACACTTAACAACACAAACATGAAAATCCTCACTTTCACACGCAGACGAACGGAGGGAGGAGCATGCGGGTTTTTGTGTTTTTCCCGACACGTCAGGTTCACGGCACATCAATAGCGGCCGTGATTATCATGATCAGCTGTAATGAGGGGGCCACGGGGGTGAACGCCACTCATCTCTTTTCTTTAACACGGCCTGTTATTACCACTTCTTTGTCTCTCTCTCTCTCCGTGTGACTCACACTCGTATTACACCGAGTAATTCTCTCCCAAATCACGGCCCCGTCACGCCGCCCTGTCACTGGCCTGACAATGTCGAAAAAGGCGCCCTTTTTTTGGGTGGACACACACACACAAAGGAGCAGCGGCCGGGTCCCCATTACGGCGCCGCCGGGGTCGCCGTGCAGCTGATGAGGTCTGTAACGCCACCTGCACATTGTGGCCGTTGTGTCAACGGTGTGTCGCTCTTTTTTTGGTCACAGTTTTGAGCCAAAGTTTGTTCTAGTTGGGAGATTTGTGACACAAACAAATGTCATCAAAAGTCAGCGGTAGGGATACTAGTACTCTTATCGGTTCTCTTTGATTATATTGTGAGTAAAAAAGCGTTATTATTCTTGTATGTAAACAAACAGCAATACAAGAAGTTCCAAAATCATTAAAATGCATTCACAGCTAAACTAAATTAGCAATTAGCTTTCATTTATTAGCCTGTTGTTATGATCTATCTCCGTATGGCATCGTATGTCAGACAACTTCAAATAAGGCTCATTTATATCATCTTGTGAATTCTTACAGTGATTTTCTTTTCAATTATTGTGTCTATTAAATAACTGTTAAACTGCTCTAAACAATTAAAATCAAGACATTAATTTAAGCCTTTAGATTAATGTGACAGCATTGAGACTCGAGCCATGCTGGAGGTGCGATGAACATATGCTGTGTGGTGAGTTTTACGGCACATTAACAGAGTGAAGTGCACGTCTATTTTTAAAAGGAGTGAAAGAGACAGAGATTAGAGAGAGTTGAAGGAAGAGTACAGTACCTCCATAGTCTGAGACTGGTGCATGGCTTTGATTGCATTCTGTGCCATAGCTCTGGTGGAAAACGTGACAAACGCACATCCTGTAGGGAGAGGAGGAGAGGGGGGAGGAAGGGATGGAGGGACAGTGGAAGGGAGGGGGGCAGGAGGAGGAGGAGGAGGAGGAGGAGGAGGAGGAAGACAAGAAAGAACAAAAACAAGACAAAAGGGTTGGACACGTCGTTGTTATAAAAAATAAAATAATAAAAAAAACAGAGATTGATACAGAGAACAGCCCACAGGCGGACAACAGTGTTGTCAGTCGCCGTGGAAACAACAGCCGAAAAACAAGCACAGTGTCATGACAACCACATACCCCCCCACCCCGTCCCATCACCTCGCCCCATCCACAGGACGTCTGAGACAAACCACAATCACCATCGGGCCATTTGATTGGCTTTTAACGCCTTTCCTCCCTCCTCGTCCTCCTCCTTCCTCGTCTCTGATTCGTCTCCTACACACCGGCCGGATTAGTCATACCGAAGTTCAACCGCTTAGATTTGAATTAATCGGGGCCTGTGTTGTGCGTGTGATTGGTTGCCCTCTTTTGTCAAACAGGAAAGAGATGTAGCGGCGGCGGCGAGCTAGAACGAAATATCTGCAGTCGGGAATCAGATGAAGAATCGTATTAATTCAATCCACAGAGAGACGAGGAGGAGAGAGGAGGTGTGGTCGACCTCATCCGTGACTGACGCTGATTTTAGCCAATCAAGACGGGACTCAGCCGGGGGGTTTTATTTTGGGGGGAGGCTGTTATTGGCTGGCTGTTTGTGGGGGAGGGGGGGGTGATGGAAGGTTGTGTTTGTCTGGCTGGTTAGGGAGTGATTAGAGGAGATAATGTGAGAAGTGCTTCAACAACCCCCTGGACTAATAATATGCTAACAAACTCACCAAGCCATGTTAGCGCAGCCAGGCCTGAACTGATTACACTCACACACACACACACACACACACACACACACACACACACACACACACACACACACACGTCCAGGTACGGCTGGCTGACTCGTGGTTTGGCAATAGGGGGAGAAAAAAAAAAAAATCCGATAGACTCTCCCTGGGTGTGAGGGTGTGAGGGAAAGGGCAGAGAGTAAAAAGAGAGAGGAGGAAAGATAATGCAACACAGAGAGAGAGGACGGACAGATGTGTGGAGGAAATAGATGCGATCGTTGCCCTCTTCTACCTCCATCAGAAGCCGGCTGCCGCTGTGATAGAACGAGGCTGAGAGTGACGGATGGTCAGTTACATCCGCTACGCAGATTTCATACAGCGGCCTGTTCTCTGAGAACAGAGAGGCTTGTCCTTGTAGAGGCCATGCATCGCTGCAGGAATGATAATAATAATAACAATAATCATGTCTTTTGAACGCTTTTGGAGCAAAAATATTTCCGATAACCTCACTGTGAACAGGACTAATAGATATCTACTGTATTCAACCATTTTACCTCCATTTACAATGTTTATTTCACTGCCAGCTGGACGTACATAATTCACTCAGATTTCATATAGCTGAGTTAACATGAGAGGTAAGAATGTAATGAAAAGAGACTGAAGGTTAACATATTCTGCGGCACTGACCTAGTAAACATTGACACGCGTCCTTGACAGTGCAGCACGAGATGCTTTCTACTGTAGACAGGACATTCAGAAAAGGGGGTCATTGCTTCAACTGATTCAGTGTCTATTTTAGACGGGCCACATGCTGTCATTTAACCGCTTAGTTTCCAGCAGGGTGCCGGTGGTGGCTTCCATTTGGGTTAGCCCTCCAGACTGGTCCTCATAGGTCCTGAATGTTTACGAAACTGGTCAGCAACTGACTGTCATCTAATGCAAACTCCTCCGTTTGTCTCCAATCGGCAGATCAGATAGAATAGTTTTTTTTTAACCCCAATCTAAAATAACATTTCTATCTTTAGCCGGTTTCTGCAGCTTGAAGCTTCTAAATAAAGAATTCCTCCGCGCCCGAACATTGATTCAATGATGTCAGAGCTCTTAACTGGCTGGTTCGTGCATGTCTCGTTTTGTCGTTTCGTGGCTTGAGCGCTAAAAATACCTCACGGGCCGCATTCTGTCGTCAGCGGAGAACCGAACAGCCCTTTAATGAAAGTAGGGTAGCTCCCAAGGCCCAGCCATCCACTGGTGGTGTGATCCATATTTTATTAATAGTGGGACGGCGGAGCTCTCTTCTGATTGATACCGGGAGCTCAGCTAGGTGGGACTGAGGGCCTCTGGGATTTGCAGGCGCATCGGAATCCTCAAAGACCCATTTATTTCCAACCGGGTTAAGTCTCTCTGTTTACTACCCAGAACCGAGCTGAACTACCAGCGTTTCCTCTCCGACGCACGTCAGCCGCTAAGTGGTTTGTATCAGTTCTGCAGAAAACGCAGATCCGGCCATCGCGTCTGAAATATTCATGAGGACAAAAGAGAGGAGCTGAAGAAGGGATGGAAGAAGGAAACGGGGATGGGAATGGAAGGAGGCCGATGTGGGATGTCTGTGAACAAAAAAGAGGACAAATTGATGCAAGAGCGGATTCTAGGACAGCGAGGGTGAATAGATAGAGACGGGGAGGAGGGGGGGGGGGGGTGTTGCTGAGTGAAGAAGCAAAGGAACATGGGAGTTTGAGCGGTTTAGTTTCAGCAAAGATTGGTTCTAGATAGAGACAACCTTGAGGAGAAAAAGAAAGAAGACACATTGAGTAAAATAAGTCAACGATAAAACATCCACAATGTCCGACAACCACAGAAACATAAAAATATATATACGTGACCGACAGATTCACACGGAACCTCCGTGACATTGACAGTGACAGCTCGAGTGACAGGAGGAGGAACGGGAGGAGGACAGAGAGTTTGAAAAGCCCCTCCACATCCTCAGCACACATTGAAACCACAAAGGGGGAGAAAGGGAGGGGGGGGGGAGGTAGGGAGTAGTGGGCAGAGAGTAGAAATGATTGGGGTGTGTTAGTGGGGCGGAATGGTTGATGATGGGAGGGGTCCCTGTGCGACTACAAGAGCTATTTATAGAGCGACAATAGCTTTGGATTGATGGATGAGCTGGAAGTACTTGTGAGAACTGGTCACATGTCGACCTGATGATCCACTGAAACGACGACTTCTGGTTATTTTAAACTCAGTAATCTAGTTTGTTGGAGAACTCAGAAGTGGACGAATTCAATGGGTTTGACAGCTTGTAAATGGCCCGTTTCTGGATTTTAAACCAGCCCTGGAGCACTTTGTTTACGAGTACATTATGTCGCCCTCAACGTGCGCCAATTACATGAAGCGAACATGGCATGAATTCAACGCTTGGACTGTTTCGTCCTCCGCCGGATGAGGAGGCAGCTCTTCAGCTCTTCTCCAAAAATCGAGTGAAGCAACTCAAACTCGACATCGAATTTACTCTCGTGGTGACGGATTATTACTCACTTCTTCTCCAGTGGAGGAAAGGAAAAGAGCTGCTGCCACACTGATGCGTTTCATTTGTAATCATCATTTGGCGTCTTTTGTTAAATTAAGAAAAGGGTTCCTCAAAAAAGTACTTCATATATTATGTATATGTACTTACTTTACTGGCATCCTATGTGGCCTAAAGAATATCAGGAAAAACACTGATCGAACAATGAATCCTTCATGTTTGTTTCGTCTTTTTCAGACCAATTGAGGAAAGAAAAACGACTGCTTTAACTTCACTGAAATCTAAATCCTGCTCTGTAAAAATATGACAAGCCCAAAGCATACTGTAAATGCAACAAGCAGCAACTTGAACTGCCGGTGTAGAACTGCCCTCCGCCTCAGTGTGGAAGTATCAAAGAGCTTAGGGCCGGCTTACGGTGAGGCTGAACTGGAACGGCAGGGCAGGTGAAGGATATGAATGGAGGTTAGGAGGTCGGAGGAGGAAAGGGGGGGGGGGGGGGGGGGGG
>NW_022280051.1:5856077-5888757 GCF_004355925.1 Anarrhichthys ocellatus | reverse complement strand
TGGGGCTGAGGCTGAGAGAGAGAGAGAGAAAGAGAGAGAGAGAGAGGGGAAAAGAGATATATAGAGCGAACAGGAGAAGCATGCATTCACAGTGGCAACAACAGCCTCAAGATGTCGCTCCAGTTCATTCGTATTTACATCTCAAAGGGAAAACTCGCCACCTTTTGTCAGGAAGTTAAATCACTGTTGATGGTGAATTAAGTCGATTAAAGCAAGAAACATCCTGAGTGCGTACTGTACTGGACTAGAAAGCTGAGTTCTCCTGCCAGCAGAGCCTACATGTACCAGGATACATTGCGGGCCACATCGTCTCGCTAATACAGTCGCAGGCTGCATTTCTTTAGCCGTTTACTCGAGGCTCCAATAATAAACTGTCTGAATGTCCCAGACTACGTCAAATAACGCCGCTGGATGCAGGAAGAACAACAGATTTTGCAGCTGCCAACTCTTAGCTTTCTCAATATACAATTTATCGCTTCAATTACGTTTATTCACCATCAACAATCACTGGTCACTCACAGAAAAGGTGGCAAATTTTAACGCGACTCTCTCAAAACCTTGAAGGAAATCTGGGAATTTTCCAAGAAGCCGCTGGTTGAAAAACAGGATCTGAATCAATGAATTTTTATTTTTATTTTTTCAGAAAGAAAGCGGTTTAAACCAGCTGCGTCCTGACGTTTACGTCTGCCACATTTCTTTTTTTGCTGCAGGTAGACACTAATCACCAAAGTTTACAGTCAACAACATGTTCTTGTGACGGCGACAGCTCAGGAAAAACTTCTGGTAGTAAACAGTGGAGAGACGGATGGTTGAAAACGTGCAAATCAGCTCGTTATTATGCAGCAAAACACTTCTAAATCAAAGACGGAATAAATGGTTAAATAAGAAAAAGGTTGGAGTGCTGTTTTTTCTTTTAATTATTCAATAACTGGGATAAATTCCTAGATTTTTAGATACAGAACCACACAGAATAATGAGCCTTTGTTTGTTTCTCCAATAGAAACCCGCTTCAACCAGCCGGCTCTCGTCACACAGCGAGAGAGTAAAGACTTCCTGCAGGACTTTGAGTCTGAGTCGCTTCACGAGTCGACACAATGATACAGAAACAGCCGCTGGAGGCCGTTCTGGTAATAAATAAATCACATGGAGCAGCATTACGTGTGGATGGACGTGAGTCGGAGTGACACACACCTCTGCTCAGTCCGTCGGGCCCCCTGAGGATCCGGCACTCCTCGATCTGTCCGAACGCAGAGAACATGACCCGGATGTCGTTCTCGTTGCACTTCTTCGACACCATGCCGATGAACAACTTCCTGTCTTCCACCGCTGCAGAGTGGAGAAGAAGAAGAAGAAGAAAGGTGTGAATGGAGGAGAGGAGTTCACTGCACTTTTACAGCTTCGATATACAAATGTATCTCCGCCAGGCCTGTGAGGAGATCATGTGTCCAGTCCTGTGCGTGCGTGCGCTTGTCTGTCCATGGACTATCTCGCATACTACTGGACCCGTTAGCCTGATCTTCTTTTGTGCTCACTTACGACTCTATGATTAAAGAGTCGTAAGGACCACACGTTTTAATGACTCATTCAGGCAACCGGCTAATCGGCTAAGCTAAAAGCAAACATTACCTGGTCTGTTGCAGGACACATTTTGGCCTTTGTTGTGGCTGAACATCTGCAGATTAATTCCTTACCAGATATGTTATGTTCCACTAAAGTTAGGTTCGTTATGAGATAAAACAGATCCCTTGTTTCTGTTGTGCTTTGGTGCAATGTTGACTGTAAAGCAGCAGGGAGGGACAGCTGAGTGAGATTCAAATCCTCTTTGTTTGCGCGGGGAGTAGTTGAGTATTTCTTGTATTTCTTTTATGCAATATTTTCTCTGAATTGTGCATTTTGTTAAAGGAATGGTAAGATATTTTAGGAAGTTTGTTTCTACACTTTGTTGCAAAGAGTTAGATGCGAAGATCAAAGTAAAACGTGTATATTTGCAGAGAGCTAGGCTAGCTGTTTCCCTTTGTTTCCAGTCTTTGTGCTAAGCTAAGCTAACCAGCTGCTTCATATTTAACAATGTGACTCTGCAGGTATTTCCTTTGACTGCACATGTATTTGTTTGCGTATTGTTTCCCATTGCACTGGAATTCACTGCAACAATAAAATAAAATAAAACAGGGACGGAGAAAGAAAGAACAAAGAGAAAGAAATATTTTTTACACAAAGACCAAAAAAGTAAAAGATAAAACCAAAACAGAAAATGGAATGAGACAGAACAAAACACCGATCAAAAGAAACAAAGACGGAGAGGAGAGGGAGAAAAAGAGACAGAGGGAGAGAGATGAAGACAGACAGAGTTCATGTATTTCATCATGCCATCTGCGAGGCTCTGATCAATGTCTCGTTATCACTTCAACACAGACTGCTCGCTGAGACGCTCCAGCTTGTCTCCTCTCGCCCTCTTCCTCCCCTACCCTCCTTCCTTTCTTCCTTTATTGATTCTTCCTCCCTTTCTCCAGTCGTTGACACAATCCCTCCCTCTCCGGTGCAATCTCCAGGAATCCGGCTGCAGGTGTGTACGCTGAGAAGCTTGAGCTTCAGCGAGGTTCAGTGCCGAATCGCGCTGAGAGCGAAATCCTCAACGCTCGCAGAAACAATGTCAGTTTGTGTGTGTGTGTGTGTGTTTACGCGTTCCCACCGCATTCAATGTAATGCTAATCCAATTCATTTTTAATGAGGAAACTGTCAGCTCTTACCGCGAGGCGAAAGAGATAAGCGGTCTGTTGCACTCTGGGAAATCAATAGCGCACTTGTTTATTTTGCTGTTTGAATTGTTTGTGTGTTTAAAAGACAAACCGTCGGGATACGCTGCCAAGATAAGTGTTGTTTCAAAAAGCTTTAACTCCTTTGTACACAGTGTGTGTGTGTGTGTGTGTGCATCACTCCAGAGGAAGATTACCACAAGTCTAACAGCAATGTAATTAATTTACTCTGTGTCGATAGAAAAGACAGAGAGCAGATATCGTTACAATTGACTGGTTCTGTTTCTCGGACGAGGCGTGCAGGCGGAGGGACCCGATAAGACTCATGAAGCCGGCTCCGGGACGATCTGGATTCAGCTTTGCATTCTGGGAAAAAAACTGGAGCAGAACTGGCTTCCCGCTGAGCTTCTTTACACATTGAGAGGAAAGTGTAGCAAACAGAAACACAGCCACGGCACTAGACTCCTCTGTTATCACGTACATGTCTCCATCTTTTCCTCTCCTTCCATCTCCTCCACTGACTAAACTAATAAACCTCTGAGCAGCCATTCGTCGCTGTAACAGCGACTCGAACACTGGGTTTATTAAAGGTCATTACCATTAAGCGGATGGATACGTTACGTATGGTCTGCTCTATATTTCACCGTTCTGGCTGCTTTATTAAGTTCCCCCATCGTTACCCCGACGGTTATGTCTTATAAAGTCGTTTTTCGCCATATTTCAGCGGAGCGGATGATGGCTTTTATAAGGATTCCTCCACTGTCTTGCTGTCGTTTTATTGTATTCCCCCGCAGTGGACAGTCATAGAGCAGCTTGTGTCAGCCAGAAGGACTCCTCTCATGTAAAGTTATGGCAAAGCTGCTGCTTCTAGTTTTCTTTTTTTTGTATATATCAGGAAAACCTTTAAAAACTACCTGCAACTGGATTTTAATGGTCACGTCATCCAATCACGGTTTTATCCATTTGTCATATTCTGCTCAATTACTCAGCTTTAAGGGTCAGTTCAACCAAATTGCAAAAAAAAAAAATTCTCACTTAGCCATACTAATTGTTTCAGTTTCAGTTAATTTGCCAAAATGTTCAGATATCTGCTCTGCTGCAGAGATGTATTGAGCTCCTTCACCTTTCCTTTTTCTACCCGAGCTAAAAAACAACCCGTCAGCTGTGAGGTCTCAGGATTCAAAGCAGGAATTTGGTAGTTTATTAGATGTTTTTCTCGGGGCTCGGCAGCAAAACGTCTTCAAATATCCTCCCGTGAATGAAAAGCCCAAGAGGTCGAGGGGACCCCGAACATTTAGTTTGATTTTAGTATCGACGACATGCAATCTGCTGGAGGAGATCTGACAACAGCGGACAGCGAAGATGGGCCGTCTATCTAAGACATCATTGTCCGGAGGTTTGTCACCGTGACCTAAACTAGAGAATAAACTCTGCAGAGGCAGGAGAAAGAAACATACAGTGTGTGTTTTTACATTTTGGGTGAATCAAACAAAACCTCAAATTAGAAACGAAATCAGACTCAGTTTCGAGACAACGCTTGCTTTCCTCTCCCATTAAACCACAACTTTAATAACATTGTCTTTTAGTTTCCAAATGTACCTCGACTAAATATCACTGAACATAATGAACCTGACAAATCACCCTGAGTGTTATTGCTGCATCAAAACGGAGCCAATTAAAAACAGATTGGAATAATAGCGGCAACAAAATTCAAACCTTGTAAAAGTGGCTTTAAAGTAAACAGCGTCTCTGTTTTAACTTTTCTTTATATGTAAAATATATGTCAAAAAAAACTAACCCTAATGGCAAGTTCACGAGAATGGACTGGACGTACATACTTTCGGCCATCGGAGAGGCATAAACATAAATATTTATTTTATTTTGTGGTGAACTGTCCCTTTAAGGACACCGTCCGTCTCTGCTATTTACGTCCCACAGCTTCCTCGTCAGAATGACAAGAGGCTACAGGATCTGCAATATGTAGTTTGGAAACGGGGTGAACGGAGCACTGAGCAGTGTGTGACAGTGCTAGTGTGAGATACATGCATTAAAACCGAATGTGTGTGTGTGTGTGTGTGTGTGTGTGTGTACAGCGTGTTTGTATGAGCGAGCAGCCACAGGGGGAAAAGAGGCCGGTTCACCACGAGGCCAAAACGATTCAACTTTCTCCGACCTCCTTCTGAAGCACCTCAATAATTCATCACACATATAAGATATATTTATATATATATATCCCCCCCCCCCCCCCCTTTCTGTTCCTCACTTTGTCTCTCACTCAATACACACACACCCCACCTCTAGTCGAGCGGCGAGCAAACACACGGGTGAGATAGCTATTACCAAGCAAATTCAGAAAGGCTATTGATGCATGTGTGTGTGATATTGATGTGTCTGTCATTGTGTGTGTGTGTGTGTGTGTGTGTGTGTGTGTGTGTGTGGCCACTCACCGTTAGATTTCTCGCTGTCTGCAGGTTTCATCTGAATAGGGTGGTGCATCTGCAGAGACAGAAGAGAAGAACAAAATATATTAAACGCTGAACACAAACACACATATTTCAGGAGTCGCATATCCAGGTTTGGTTTAAACATTCGTTCACTTGTAGGCGTTTGCTTCTCACTCAGCCAGATGTACAATGTAATCACAAATCTGGTTCAGTAAAGGTGTTGGTGAAGCTTTGGCTTCACTCAGCAGAACCAGAGGTCGCCTGCTGTTCCTCCCCCTTTACTTCTGTTGACCCTGCTCGGACCACAACCCATCTTCACACCCAGCCTTCATTATGATCTCCACTACACACCTGTAGAGTTTCGTCACTGCTTCTCGCACGCTTGCAAAATCTGACCACAGACGTACAGAAAGAAATATAAACGTCTGGCTAGGACCAACAAGCGCCCTGCAACAGAATCCACACAGAGCACTCGCCTCTCTCTTTCTAACCCGACACACACACATGCACACAATATATAACTCCACACACACACACCTCGGCTCAGCTTCCTCTAGATCCGTTGGATCAGATTTGTCCAAAGGGAGGCTAGTTCAGGCCCACAGACGGAAGTGAGAACAGTCTCTCTTCAGCGACCCGTCGAGCCTACTGAGCCTAATAACGCCGATACTGCTGGATATAGCAGCCTCAGCTTTAGTGACGATAGCATGAGTTGTTGCGGTTGACGCTTTCAGTGCTACTCAAGGGTGGAGTTAAACTGCACCCTTTGGATTAATATTACCGTAATGTGGGCTGGACTCTCCCGAAACTGTGAACTTCTGGAGTAAATGACAATCAAGCATTCAGCGGCTGAACAATCCTTTCATCTTCTTTATCCGGTCTGCTGTGACTCCCCATTTTCTTAAAACCGAGGAGACGTTAAAATGTCGATTGAAGATGCGGTCCGGCCGATCAGGAGAAAATTCTGGTTGCAATGAGTACGATAGCGAGGTACAGATTGCATGTTCATACCAGGTGTACATGGGGTCTAATGGTTGCATTTCCACTCGTCTTTTTAGATACTGGATATCTCTCTGATGTGGCCAAGAAGCAGTTTAATGGAGCTGAATGATGGATGTGTTTTTAAGGTGTCGGTTCTTCTTTTATGGAAAACAAGAAAACACTTCACAGATGAGAAGGCTTTGTCACCTCTCTCGCTCTACCTCTACCTCCTTCAATCTCTCCTCCTCTGTCCCTTTTTTATTCCCTCCATCTCTCTTTCCTTTATAGGAGATTATGTGGCTGTTTGATCTGCGGGGAGACGAATGACAGTGATTCTCCAAATCTAGCCCGGTATCAATCACACTCAGAGTCAAATACCAGCAGAGAGTGTGAGTGTGTGAGTGTGTGTGTGTGTGCGCCCCGTCTTACCCATAATGCCCCTGGGCTCAGTCACGCTGTGACAGAAGGCTTTGATCTTCCAATTCTATCACACACCTTTATCCCAACCCTCTCCCTCTTGCTCTCTTCCTTATCATCCTCACTCTGCTTTTTTTTCTCCATTTTCCAGACCTGTCCCAGACACACACACACAGACACACACACACACACAATGTCTGTCCGTTGATGAGTTCTCAAACCTGCCTGATCAATGGCAATGGTGGAGGGGGGGAAACAGAGAACCTGACACTGCAGAGCATTACGGATTTCCTCCAAAATAAAACCAAAACCAAAGAACAAATAGACAAACAACCACAACACTGCAGCTATGAAACTAGCCAATCATGGCACAGCCTGTGACAAACGGTGTGAATTTTCTGATGGTTGAACTGTGATTTGTGATGCATTTAGGCCAAAAATGTCTGCACGAAGGGAAAGGAAAAGAAAAAGTACAGTAATAATAGTAATAGTAGTAATGAAATTTAAAGGAAATTCAGTGATGGTTGAATGCTTTAACTTCTAAAAATCTAAATCTAAACAGAGAAGGAAGGAGAGAAGGAAGTAACAGACGGTGACGGGGACATGGTGAGATAAAAAGGCTGTCTGAGAAAGACAAAGAATCAGAAACAGAAACAAAGAGGAGAGAGAGAAACAGAAGGAGGGAAGAGGGCCGAAGACACTGGACAGACGGGGATAATAATGGTGGCCGCTTCAGGCTGCAGCCTCACTAAAGTATCACTAACACAAGGACAGACAGGGACATGGGTGAGATGTGTGTGTGTGTGTGTTGAAGCCACATCAAAAGAAAGAGAAAGTCACGTCAAAGTAAACCTGGAAGTCACATCAAGTCAGTCCTCGTTAATCCCTTTCAAAGTCTGTCCTCCAAAGGCAAAAAACAAAAAACAGGAACCGCCGCGCCGCCGTCATTCACTCCTGAAAAACACAGCCAAAAGCTGCCCCCCCCCCACACACACACACACACACACACACACACACACACACACACACGTAAAAGAAAAAGAAAGTCTGTCTGCTATTCAGGCGTCTCCTCCTCAGGTCTGTCTGCCCAGAATGCCCGGCGGGTTCTAGGGGGGGCGGTGCTGTTGACACGTTTGATCTCGGCCGAGCTTCCGCCGAGGTCCCACAGCGCCGGGCTCTCCTCGCGCTTTCCCACAATTCCACAGTGCCGTTTCTTCTCTGCCCGGCAGGCCCCCACGGCCGCAGTCTGCCATTCATTATGCGCTCAGCGGGATCCCGGCAACACCACTCAGTCCTCGCCGCGCTCGGGGCTCATGAAAAAGCACAAAGTTACACCACGTAGAGCCGTGTGTGCAGCCGGCAAGACGCTGCGCTGGCATTTACCTTTGCACGTGTATCTGTCTAGTCAGGAGGCCTCTTAATCTACTTCCTGTCTCCCAACAACCCTTCTTCTCTTCTTCTCTGCCCCGCCTAGAACTCACTTTCTAATAATCAATCAGAACACGATTTACAGGGCGGCTGCACAGTTAATGACGTAAGCGTGCATCTAATGTAATCTCCTGGATGTTGGGTAGCTTATTATCTGCTTGTAACGCGTCCGCGGTGCACTTCAAGTGGAGTGTCGTTTTTTTAATCATACTTGAATTTGCGTTGTTACAAACTGCAGCTGTGATTGACTGAGTCACGCTGGGCACCGCTTTGAAAATCGATTAACATTTCATTAAGATGTTAATGTGCAAACTCACACCGCTAACAATGAGCGGACGAGCCGCCGTGTTGCTTAATAACTACTTTGGCGGGAATAACAACTCCTGTTTTTTTTACTGCTCTACAATTACTGCAGAGCAATGTGCTACATGTACTAGCCCGACTGTAAAGTTGTTATATTATCTGGATTTATAGTTCGTTGAGCAGCAGCTACATGTGCAGCAGAGTCGGCGGTGTTTGTTTGCTTATTCGTGTCGAAATCAAATTTGACTTAATGACTGCATTCATCTTACGCGGGCGGAGATATTCTCATTTGGCTCAAGTTCTTTGGAGGTTTGGAGTTCTTCCTCCTGACGGAGAGCTTCATAAAGTCTTCATCATAGCCAGCTCAGTAGATACAATATCTCTCTTATGTCCTGTTAGTTTTAGCCATCGGCTAACACTGAACTTTGAGTTACATGTATGTGAACGTGTAGTGTGATTGTGAATGGATCGACTTTCAGGATGAACTGTGAGTCAAATAATTTAATAAAAACTTAAATCCTCGAAAGTGAAAAATAATCCCGTCAGATTTGAATCACTGCGACCTCGTTTTTTACTGCACTATAAAGGATCAGTAGTTGGAAAATCAAAATTGGAAAAAAATGATTGTATGAACACAACATTTTTCCAAGTGTCCACAATGTTGCCAATAATGTGGGTAAATGCTCCACATGCTCTATATAATATATAATGATCTATTTAAATGTAACAACCTCTCCTGCCCTCGACTCTCTAATCTCTACAAACAGCCTGCAGTTCAGTCGAGTTTCGTTGAATTGTTGTCACGTGACTGTTGCTCTCAGCCGAATCACTCGAGGCTTCCCAGTTGCACTGAGGAGCGCAGAATTTAATGTTTTTTACAGGATCTGGTTACTGCTAATGGTTTGTTTTGGGCACAATTTTAAATGAGATTAAATATCATAATTTCCATTTTAGATTTGGTTATTTTCCCCAATAAAAGCTTTTGTAACACATGATTCTACTGAAAACCATTAGAAAGTTTAATATATCCAACATTCATTTCTGTTTCTACAGCTTCTTGCTATGATATATGATGTATTATTACATTATTATATGTGTTACTACAAGGTTTTGTCGACTTATCCTACTGGCACATTGTCACAGTTCAGCTCCACACCCTCCCTACTTGTCAGTCACTCCCTCCTCATCAGTCTAAACTCCCTTCACCTGTTCACTCACCTGCCTCTGATTAGTAATCAAGCCCCTCTATAGACTCCTGCCTCCCAGACACATTTGCCAGATTGTTCTTTGGTTCTATGCCAGACTCTCCAGCACACTGTCACGGACTGCTCTCCTGTTACCGATCCTGCCTGCCCCTGTTCTACCCGCCTTGCCTGACTCCCGGTAAACCCACCAGCCTTCTGATCCTGATCTTGATTAACTCTGCCTGCCGTATCTGGAAACCCTGCCTGCCCCTGTTCTACCTGCCTTGCCTGACTCCCAGTAAACCCACCAGCCTTCTGATCCTGACCCTGTTTGAACTCTGCCTGCTATATTTGAAGTTAGTAATAAAAGCCAAAGATCTCTGGAATCCTGTGTGTTGCATTTGGGTCCATATACAACCCGTTACACACATAGAAACATTAGCATTCATTTAGCATCCGTTTTTATGCACCTGACAAACGGAAGTCCAATATTCACTCTCCTTTAGCTCCGTTTCTGGTCTCCACTGACTCCTGAATAAAATATCTGGCTCTTCATCTGCTGTTTGGCGCCGAGCAGGAAGCGGTTTTACCAGGGCTGGTTTAATAATAAGAGGCCGAATCAAACAGCAACTGTGCTGTGAAAGCAAAGCGATGATGAGCGAGAGCAGCCTCTGTGGGTTTCGTCACTATTAACAATAAAATATTGAGTAACTGACCTAATTAGTCTGTGAGCATGACAGGTCAGGATTGTCGCTCTACGAGATTAGCCTGTCCGATCACCAGGAGATATTCATCTCAGTAAAAAGCCAGATGAGTGGAGCCATAAGATCCACATTACACCAGAGGGATCAGCGGGCAGCCAGGATGGATTTTACGACCTTCCAGTTATGGGACGGTCTCTTTTATTAGCCCTCCTTCCTGGCTAAACCCCCCTCCTTCTTTATCTTTATGACCTCATCATTTGCAGAGACGTCCGGCAATCAAGCGACATCCGTGCTACTAACCAACCCCTCCCCTCGGCTGGCCGTTAAACAGCTCCTTCCTGGTGAATGGCGTGCAGGAAGCTCTACACTTCCTAAATGTTAACTGCTGCTCAGGGGTTAACGTGATCCCAGTCTTCCAGAAATGCCCCGGTGCTTAAAAGTTCAGGGGTCGACTTCTCCTGGAGCCAGAGGACTAACTTGAAGGCTCACGCTGGGAATAGGTGTGTGTGTGTGTGTGTTGTGCGACGGAGTGTGTGTGCTCTGTGCCAGCCACCTTCACATGACCAGAGTGTGTGTGCCAAAAAACTGGGGAGTGCACATACTGTATGGCACCTCCCTCTCCCTCTCTCTTTCTATCTGTCGGGGTCTCTCGCTCAAGCACAAACACACACACACGGCGACCACACACACACACGGCGACCACACACGCTTTCCCCTCCCTCCCCTCTGAAGGTGTGACGGTGAGCTGCTAGGTCAAAGTCAGGCAGATGGCCCTCGCAGTCGGGATTCAATATCAGTGACCGAGACGGTACGACCGACCACAGAGACACACACACACACACACACACCTACACACACACCACGAAGGAGCCACTGCACACACTTGACCTCTAGACGGTGGTGATCGCCAATAACACAAATGTGTCACCTGCATTATTTTTAAAACA
This sequence comes from Anarrhichthys ocellatus, assembly GCF_004355925.1. Lineage (NCBI taxonomy): Eukaryota > Metazoa > Chordata > Actinopteri > Perciformes > Anarhichadidae > Anarrhichthys > Anarrhichthys ocellatus. Next base: position 5,877,596 of record NW_022280051.1, on the reverse strand, counting down.
GTCATTGATACTTTTTACTAGTTCTTCTAAAGGAAACATCTTCTTAAAGACTTTTGCACATAAAGCTGGTTAAACTAAACAGAGTTTGGGGATGTAGTTGTTGTTTTAGATTAGTGGTGTATTTGATTTTCTTTGCAATATGATCAAGACAGAACAATGTATTTATAACCAACACATTCTCACTATCAACTCGTAAAATACAGACGAGGTCAGTGGCACTACGCTTCAAACTGAGGTTTGGACGTGTCAGTTTCCACTCGTAAAATGCATACTGTCTTTTCAAAATAAAGATCTGTGTCAACAGTATCTGCTGGTTACATGCATACACACTCTTTCCAAAAATAAACTTCCAATGTGGGTTTACTTTTCGGCTCACTTACGCAAAGACACTAGCTGGTTAGGTTTTCGAAAAGATGGTGGTTTTAGTTAAAATAAGTGTTTTTTATGTAAAATAAGTACGCTTGTTAAGCAACTGGAGTTAGTGAAGTTTGGAAGTTATGAAACAAAACTACAGTAGAAAGAGTCAACACTGCCTTTTGGTTTCACGGGACACTAAGCGATCTCTTAATACGTGCGTTCTCTCTAGTGACCACCAGGGGGCGACTCCTCTGGTTGTATAGAAGTCTATGAGAAAATGACTCTACTTCTCTCTTGATTTATTACCTCAGTAAACATTGTAAACATGAGTTTATGGTCTCAATCTCTAGTTTCAAGTCTTCTTCAATACAGCATGATGTTCATTTAGTACATTATGGTCCATTTAGAGTCAAATAGACCATAAAGCAGGGGATGCTTTAGGGCGGGGCTACATGGTGATTGACAGGTCGCTAAAATGCCTAAAAATGTCTTAATAGCTTCATCCTTTTATGTCACTTTAAAAAAACAAGATGGCGACTCGAGGCTCAAAAACTGTACCAATGGGTACCGTCATGTCCACTTCAGTCAAGTTAGTTGGTGGTGTACTTTTGTTCTGGATATTGTGGAATATATCAGCTGGTAACATATAGTCTGTCTTCTCAAACAACTTCCATTCGTTTGATTAAACTTCCTGTGAAGACTATGACACCTGGCTTTAAACACCTGGTTTCCTTAAATGAACATCAAAAAGATAGAATTAAAAAGTCTATTTCAGGTGAGCTCCCCCTCTCCAACACCAACAGTAAAACCCAAACTGCACACACACACGCGCACACACACCCTCTGCTTCAACACTCTGACAGACACCTTGATACAGATAAAGAGTGACTGTAATTCTCACTCTCCCTTCAGCAAACAAAACCGCTATAAATCAAATTGTCCTTTACAATATCCCTCGTCTTAGCGGCGCTTAGCGCAGTTAGCCTACATTATCCCCACTTCATTTGGCTCGGTAAATAATTAACCCAGCGCGCGCGCGTGTGTGTGTGTGTGTGTGTGCAGAACGATTGAGGGATTTGGCATTAGCTATGCTGTGTCGTGTCTCCACACTAACTACTCTAAGTGTTTAACATAGTTAGCCCGCATTTGAAGCCTTTTTCTTCTCCCTCCCCCCCTCTCTTCGGCTGAACCAATATGCTTAAACGCCGCCACAAACTGGGAGAGAGAAGAGGGGTGAGGGAAGTTAATTTGAAACAAGCGATTAATATTTCTTTCGTTAAATAAGAGCGCACACACACACACACACACTCTGATGGTCGGTGCATCGATGAGGTTTGCCTTTCCTTCAGCACTGTTTGCGATAGCATTTGGGTTTCAGTACAGCAATTACAGCCTTTAATTGAATTGATTTCGATAATGAGCCTCTGTAATGACACCGCTGTGGGAATGGTTGTGTGTACACGTGTGTGTGAGTGTGTGTGTGGCGTTTGCAATGAATGAGCTGCTGTTGTTTTTTTTTATTTCCAGGAGTTAAATGTTATGCGAGGAGGATTTTAAAGATGAAACGAACACGCGTTTGAACCGGTCAGCCGTCTCCACAAACCGCTTGTCCAAGACCTAACCTTTCAGCTTGTTGCATAATGTCCTCCAGGCTATAACACATGAATGTTTGATGACACACGGCTCAGTGCATGATACATTTAATATCCTGTACCGCCGTGTTTCCGACCGTTTTTGGGCCTCAGCACCACCCACAACTTACTGCCCGGGTCCTCCGGGCGGTCACGTTTCACGGGGGAGCTCGTCCGCGGTGCAGCTGCAGACTAAATCAGCTGCTCTGGCAGTCGGTACGGGTTACCTCTTCTCTTTTTTCTTTTCTTAAGTGCTGCGTGGAGAGCCATTGTGATGGAGCAGCGATATGTGTAATAGGCTCGCATCTGAACAAACAGCACACATCGACTGACAAGCTGTGGACATGAAGCATTCCTCCCCCCTCGCTCGCTGCTATCAAGCAGTGCTGAAAACACACACTTGTGCACACTTGAGAGCTCGCCCAGGTATCACCGGCTGGTAAGTGGGGCTGACGCTGCCAATTTTATATGTCTTGCTCGCACCGTCTGCCATGACGGCTTTGTTTTGATTGTATTCTGAATTTATTGTTGAATTGATAAATGCCGCTCGGATCGGTTTCCTCTCACGCGCCTCAGAGGTCAGCAGACACGTGTCGGTATCTGCTCGTCTAAGTGCTGTTGAAGACGCTGAAGATGCTTTTTTTGCAGAAAATCTTCAGAAATAAACGGCAAGATATCCACAAATACGTCTGTGCAACTCAACAGTTCACAGTTGATTTAAAGACATCAACAGTGAGCTGGGAGGATATTTGGGGATGTAATCTATTGAGTGCATTGAGTGCATGTGATATACAGCCAGCGTTCAACACTTGAAAACATAAAATCACACCTTTGCTTAAAGTGGCAATAGACAAGTTTTTGCTTTAACTTTATCATAATGAGGTAAATGTTGATTGCACACTGTAATGGCTGTAGAATAATGACACCATCTGCGCTTAGATTGGTTCCCTACACGCCTCCATTTCACTCTGCAGCTTACTGTCTCCGGGTACGACCTCCCGGGAGAATGAAGGCTCCCTTTACGGCACAGAGAAAGAGGATAGCGCCTTTAATTATGAAGATAATAGAATAATAACACTTAGGCTCCGTAGGCTGGACCAAGACGGCACAACATTACAGCTTCCGTTCTTACCTTTCACAATAAAAGAGCCCATAGACTGAGTCAATGCTTAGCAGAGAGCATTTGGCTTAGCATTAGTTGGGAGTCCAGGATGTAAAAGATCCCTTGAGCTGGTGTGTATCCTCCTCTAGCATAATGATGTTTTATAAAGCATTAATAAATTGTTTATAAATGGTTTATTAACATCAAAACAGCCACTAGTTATTCACCTTATATATAGCAGACATTATTAGACAGTGGCGGCAAACAATAGAATAAGATTCAGGTTGTAAAACAAATAAGGGTTTTAAAGTTGAACCCTTTATGAACGTTAATAACACATGTATTAATGCTTTATAGAGCAGGAATTAGCCATTACTAAGAACGTTTAAGTTGCCATGTTGTATATCGTCTTCTAGGACAATATTGTACAATAGAGCATTAATAAACGATCTACTATGTTTAATAAAGACAACGCGACAACTTTACGACTTATAAAGACTTTTTGCAAAATCAAAACCCTCGTTGAGAACTGAAACTAACTAATTTTCAGTACAATGTGAACAGAAACAGATGGCCAGATACGCTTTTCTTTCAAATACGAATGTCATCAGTCAAATGAAACACGTATCGTAGAGTTGCACGCCACGGCCTGCAGAATTGCAGTCCATTATTTCTCCAGCGAGCACACAAGTTCCCTTCAAAAGGCTGGAACAGTCAGACTCTTAAGACCACAGGGGCTTTTGCATGAAAGAATATGATTTCCCACATCATTGAAAATGATAATACGCATTATCACTTACAGTCCGTGCTTCTATCTGCAGCCCTGTCCACCGACTTGAAATAATAAACGCCCGATTAAATGACTTATGTCTTTGGATTATAAATTGTTCCTTTTTAAACCTTAACCTTGCTTGAGATCACACTTGCTTTGATGGGGGGGGGGGGCCTTTGATGTGCCTTCGGTTGCACGAGCACACACAACCTTGCGCCTGTATTCTGGCAGCCGAGCGTCACTAATTATCTCGCTGGCAGAAAGGTAAGGGAGGTGGGGACCCGTGTGTGTGTGTGTGTGTGTGGTCTCAGTGCGACAGTAGCTTTTAATGAGCCCCACGCTTCTTATCAAGCTTGGCGCTCGACAAACTCTCTGATCCGCCCACATGGAGGACGGGGCTCCACTGATCGTGTCTGAAGCCCTGCCCCCCCCCTCCCCCACAACCTCAACACACCCGACCCAACACCCTGATCTCACACTCCCTCCCTCCCTTCCCTCCCCGTCCTCGCAGCCGTACTGTCAGAACGAAACATCCTTGAGAAAAAACAGCAAATCAAAGGGCTTTTCATCCTTTTTCCACAAAGACACAGAGAGATAGAGAGAGGGAAAGATGGAGAGGGAGAGATTCAACCGGACAAAAGAGAGAAAGCGAGAGGGGAGGGGAGGGATGGAGAGAGGGCAAGAGGTAGAGAGAGTGAGAAGAGAAAGAAACTGAGGATTAAGGACTGAAGTTCTCCAAGCTGGAGGACACTCCAGAGGACACGTCCTAGATTAGCTCTCACCCCTCCCTTCATCCCTCCATCTCTCCACCCAGCTTCAGACGCAAACACAGCGGCCCCCGGGGCCCTCTTGGCTGGGCGTCAGGGTGTGTGTGTGTGTCAGGGTGGGGGGGGGGGGGGGGGGGGGGGGGGGGGGGAGAGAGACCAGGCATTTAGACATCTGTCAGCCACTAATGAAAGAGTTCAATTTAGTGGAAAATCTCAAACAACCTTGTCTGACAGGGGCTGGCTGACGGGCTTTAACTTGCCGCATGTTGTTGTTGCTGCTGGTGTGTGTGTGTGTGTGTGTGTGTGTGTGTGTGTGTGTGTGTGTGTGTGTGTCTCAGCGTGTGTGTTGTGTTAGCGAGGAGGGTGGGGAGTGTCTCCAAGTGGATCAGGAGGGGGAAATAAAAAAAATGAAAGTGGTGAAAGAGGAAAAACTGTAATGTAATAAACTCTGTGTGTGTTTGTGCACATAAAAGTGTGTGTGTGTGTGTGTGTGTGTGTGTTTGTGTTAAAGAGTCATGCAGAGGTGTGGATCAGTCCGTGCAGCAGGGGTCGGGTCTTATGGCTTTAAGTCGCTCCAGGGGTACAGGGCATGTTTTTCGCCGATAGATGGGTTATGGTGGGGTGTGTGTGTGTGTGTGTGTGTGTGTGTGTGTGGAAAGAAGCGTATTTAGACCTCACTAGTGCTATTAGAGTTGGGGAGATGAACACACGGCTCTCCAGGCAACACACGCACACAGACACACACACTTAGTCTCCACCCCCCCAGAGCTTCATTAGCAGGTCATTAAAAACAACTTCAGTGAAAGCTGTTGTTCTTTGAGGAACAGTTTTGCCTCATTGGAAAGACTCCATGTGTGTGTCATACGGATGACCATGTAGTCTTGTTGCTAAAACATAACCAAGTAGTTTTGTCATATCATATGAAATTCAACTTTTCCTAGTTTACTTCTCCCCTTCGGAGGAAGGAAAACTTTCATTGTGTCAGCTGCCAGAGTTTTCAGACACAGAATGCACACTGGTCTCTTCTCATCTCCCACCGAAGTCACTCTGAACCCGAGAGCAAGATTAATTACCGTCAGCTGAGCGTGTTGTCTCGTCCGCCTGTGACGCATCGTCGGTTTGTCTTTTCGTCCCCCTCAAATATCCGTCTGAATGAACACCACGGCCATCGTGATACATGTATACTCTTCCGCCGTGAAAACATTAGTTACGCATGACATCCCCCCCCGATCACGAGCGCCCCACACTTTGGGAACTACTGTTTCAGACTTCATAGAGATGTCAGATACTAGGCTCGTCCGTGTGGCGTCCCATTTCTTTTTAAGTTTGTTGCTGGAGGAGCTGATAGCAGCTCGGCCCAGCAAGCGTGGGGTTCTTGTGATTTGCAGGTGAAGCGACATGCGGGTATCTCCTAAAACTGGGCTGACATACATGCAGAGAACAAGTTGCACTGTATAATGAAATGCAGAGCTTGCTGTCCTCTCTGATGGAAATCTACAGAACCAAAATACTAAAAGGAAGAGTCTGTTGTGCAGGAGTAGAGTCCACTACAAAGGGAATACGTTGGTACAAACGCTTATTCACTTTCTTGTAGAGAGTTAGATGAGAAGATCGATACCACACTCATGTCTATACGATAAATATGAAGCTACCTCCAGATGCCAGTTAGCTTAGCTTAGCACAAAGACTGGAAGCAGGGGGAAACAGCTAGCCTGACTCTGTCCACAGGTTACAAAACAGGCCTACCAGGACCCCTAAAGCTCAGTTATTAAACACCTTATGTCTTGGTTGGACAATCTGTCCAAAGACGACACATTGTGGACATGTTTCTTTGCAAAAGCTGTTAAAAAATTAACGTTTTTGACAAACAAAAAGCCTTTGCAATGAAACAGCCAGTTCCTGTTCTGACCTGCACAAACTGTGGAAACATGACTTCATCGCTGAAGTGTGACACGACTTGAATATACACTTTCTGCGTGCATTACATCACGTATACGTTTGGTGCTGACAGAGCTTCGGCAGAGACAGCTGGGGAGTGATGGAGGGAGATGTGGAGCAGCCGGGAGCCGGCAGAGGAGCAACCGCAACTGCTGTCTGCTGCTGATTTCCTCCTGCGAGAAATCCCGAATCTCAATCCTTTTTCGCTCTCGTTAACGCCGCCGTGCAGGGACAGATTCATCACATTAAGCACAGACCCCTTCACTTAATGCCCTCCTAAAACTGCTCCTGCCCTAAACCAACATGGCTGCCGGCTGGCACTGCCAATACCGGTGCCCTTTTATATTCTCCAATTTGGTCCCCGTCCAGCTTTCCACTCTGATTGCATCTCTCCCTGTTAGGGCCTTGGGTTTGGGAGGAGAGAGAGAGCGATGGAGGGGAAGGGCGCCAATACAAACATTGTTCCGCTGGCTTTTTACAAGCCAGGAGAGCGGGGAAGTTAATAAGCAGGTATTGGTTTTTAACTGCGGCCCGTTTTATTGCTTTGCCCTCGAGCGTGCTGGAGTGCTCTACTCCACCTTTTTCCCCCGTCCATCTGCCCGTCATTCCGCTAACCTCCCGTTCAATTTTCTCCCTCTCGCTGTCAGCTCTGCCTTTTGTCTCGCCTCGCCCAGCAATTAATTCACCGTCCTCACCGTGCGCTTTTTTTTTTTGGTTGTTGTCCGCCTCTAGCCGACACCTTCCCCTCACCTTTCTCTAAATTCTAAGCTGAGGTAGAGACAGTTTGAAAGATTATAAACCACTTACTGATCTGTCATTATGCCAGTATTGATTCTTGTGTTTTTGCAAGTGTGCGTTTGAGAGTGTACTGTATTAATTGGTCACGTGCCGGTATGTTAGGTTTAAACCACATCCGTCTGTCAATACTGGATGTTTATTGAAAATCGGATGTCAGCCAGACACTGTTTTCCAGCAGTGACATGATGAATATGATGCAGGTTTAATTACGTACATATTGTGCTGCTGATCAATGTCGTCTGGGTTATAATGGACAGTTTTAATTTTCCCTGCTCTCTGAAGCTCTTCTGCACTGCCAAGAGCAGTTTACTGGAGGCTGAGATCTCCAGTACTCCCAGTGAAGCATTTAATCTCGCAGCCAGGACCTGAAGTTTCTCACTTTGTAGTTTCATCTTTTAATCCTCATGCCTAACTAGGGACATTTAAGGTTCTTTCATTTTTTATTTTTTCAATCATTTTGGCTCAGTTTTTGGCGAGGGTGTGAGTTTTTTTTCCTCTCAGCTCCAGTAATGAATCTATAATAAACTGTGTCGCCAAAATAGAGACTCTATGGACCAAAATGTCCCCATAGAAATCCATCAAAACCACAATCTTTGATCCAGCGGCCATTACAGCATGAAGTCATGCATTCTGGTCATTCTGGTCTTCATTGATTTGGATTTATTTGATCGATTAGTTGTTTTTTATGTTGTACCTATGGGCACAACTCTGATAAACAAAAAAAATGAAGTGGTGTTTACGTGTGATTCTTTTAGTTGTCAAAATCGTAGGAGTGATAATCAACTAAGAATTCATGTAAACAAACATTTAAAGGGCTAAAACTGAAGATCTATGAATATTTGGTAGTTCCGGACTGACGTTGGTTAAAAGATGTATTTTATCTAATACTATATCAGTCTTTTGACGCAGACATTTTGTCCTATCAGCGCGACGTTTTTAAAGAGATGCACAAGGGTTAAATCATATTCTAGGATTACAGCAGCAACCTTGGGGCCGTGCCTTTCATAATAAAAACAGACGCTGTGATTGGCGGGGCTCGTTGGCGCCTGTCTGAGAGCAAGATATGAAGATCAAAATATTCTAAAATGAATGAATGAATTCAAATTTAATTAATCTTGTTGAAGGTTGAAGAACCCTTGACTTTATTCTGCCCCCCCCCTCCACTTCTGAAACCAAACTAATGCCCTCGCAGGCATCTGCAATCCAAACGTGGTGATATTTGACTTCAAAAGGCCCCGAACACAAGCAGCAGATAGAGAAGCTGGGGAGCAGGAGGGATGACCAGACGGAACAGAGGGAAGGAGATTGTTGTGGTGTAGAAGAAGGCGATTTCATGTTCCTATAATCCTGAAACTGCTGCAGTAAGTGTCCTCCCCAGGGCTGTTTCACACCTCCAACAAAGGGATAAGTGACTAACCCTCACGGCGCAGGAAAACAGACCAAATTTAAACATACTTATTCCACGAGCAATTAACAAGGTGGCTCTGTGTAAAAACAACAAGCTTGACTCTGAGTCGGGAACCCGAGCACAAATCCCGCTCACAGCTCTTGTGGGATTCGCAGCATCCACCTCGTCCTGCCCAGGAGGGCCGTCACTCAACCGGCACTCAACTGATGGGATTCCAGTTTAGCCGGTGCAGCCAGGAGGAGAGGCGGGAGAGGCGGCCAACAGCCCGAGCAGAAGGGATCTGGGGGCTTCTAAATATCCACCCAGGGCTAAAAGAGCGAGCGCGCTCCAGCCCACTTCCTCTATCGCTCCCCTGGGCCTCAGCAGGGAACAATAGTGGAGAATGGACCAGACAGCATGAAAGAAAAAAGCATTGCTACAGCATCAACACACACACACACACGTTTATAGCCAAAGCTCATGCACGGGTTTCAAGATGTGCAGAAACTAGGTGCAAGCACGTAAACACACACTTTTTAAAGAGTTTTTGTCCTCAAGTGGCGCTGTAGAGTCTTGATTATTAAAACTATAAAACAAAATAATTATTTCACCACAATATGATTCCACTGATAACAGAAACACATTTCGCTACTACAGCTAATAACATTCTAGCTCCTATAATAATGTTTTTAGGAGATTCTTTCTTTGGCTGAACACAAACCTGCTCGCTCGGCCTGCACATCAAATTATCCGATGTGTTGATGAGGTGTGACCACAACGGTCAAATCAAAAGGACTATTTAACCGCCCCTTGGTTTCCAATTCCACATATCACCAATTGATGGTAAAAGGGGGCAATGTAGACGAAGCAGGTCAGTTAGGAAACACATTCAGCATGTTTGTTCGGCCTCAAGGACACAAACGATATGTTTTCACTTTAAGGGAAAGCAAAAACATTAACGATGGCTCTTTTGCAAAGAGTCCTAAAACCCGGCAATGAGTCAGCAATTCTTGCACTTCCTGTTCCATCGTCTTGAAGTCAATGTTTTATTTAATGTGTTTTTAAAATACGTCAGTAAACACCCCTCTGGTGTATTTTGAAGCTTATACGTGTCTTAATAAAAGGCTAAATGAAGTGTTGAAAACGTCACTAGTCCTTCCTCTCATGTGACCAGCAGGCAAAACACCGGCAACCTGAAACTGAAGCAACTAAATGGAATCCAGCCATCACTCATTTTAATAACATCTCCAGTGATACAATGGACTCTTCACTATCATCTCAGTTCTTTGCGCTGTGTTTCACAAACCAACACAGTCAGTCGCTCACCTGCTCAGACTCTGAGGCACTTTGCCCCTCGCATGCTTGCAAATGCACTGTGGCAGCAGTGCATCCCACTGATGTTCGTACCAACTAGTGTATTCACACACACACACACACACACAGGTCGGGGCGGGGCCGCCTCAGGGTGCTGCTGTAAGTGTGTGATTAGAACAGAAAGTAGGCAGAGGAAGAATCCAGGACACGCACTCACCCCTGTTAAGGTCTTTATGTTATGCAGTGCATTCTGGGCTTCAAGGGCAGCTTTCCTTGTGTAAAACGTGACAAAACAGCAGCCTGGGGAGAGAAAGAGAGACACAGAGAGAGAGAGAGAGAGAGAGAGAGAGAGGGGTGATGAGCAGGAGGAGCAACAAAGAGCAGTTTCTCTATTCATCTCCTTGTCATCACCTGTCGACACTGGCAGACGCTGAGTGAATGTTAAGGACGAGACATCAGAGCGGAGAGAAAAGCTTCTTTTGGATTTGTTTCAGTGCTGATGACTTGAGGAAGTGAGCGTGCAAACAATGCAGAGACACAGAAGGGTTGGCTCTTCATTAATCTGCTGCAGTAATCTGTGCTTACTCACTCATTCACTGACGAAAGTATTTAGTCATTTGTGTGTCTCTCACGCTGCCTCGCTCATTCGCTCACTGGTTCACACCCACGAGGGTTATTCAGCCACCTCGCCAACTCAAAGGACTGAGGCGGTTTTCTTCATGTGATGAATTCGCACATCAAAAACATTTTAGACATTTTATCATGAATACTTTCACATATTATATGGCGATAAAAATGTTTTTTTTCCAGAACGTGGTGTATTTTCCTGAGCATCAACCGATAAAAACGTAAAACATAAATAACAGAGGCTCCGCAGTCCCAAACCTATATTATAATAAACTTTAATTTCTCTTTTCAATCTTGACAAATGCAGCGCAGAGCAGATCCACGCCTTACCTTCTTACCTTTCACAATAAAAGCACTAGACATATACACTGTGTAACTGTTTACCTGAGAAAAAAGTCACTGAGAGCATTTCGCAAAAAAGGAAATTCAATAAAATAGCTTGCAGCAGCTTAGGCTATGCAACAGTCATTTGTGCAACTGTCGCAAATTCACATCGCCGCACATTGTTGTTTCAACAGCATTTTAAATACAAAGTACAGTCTGATTATCAGGCCACTTAAAAAAGAAAAAAGGTATTTTTCCTGTGGTTTAAACATCCTTGAAAACCTTAAAATGACCAAGCAAAAGCTCACCAAGTTGCCTCCTCACTCACATACACCGTAAGTGCACTTAAACACGTGTGCACACACAAACACAGCGAAGGAAAGGATTAATCTGTGTGTAATCCCTGCACAGTGGGACGGTCGTGGGTCACTCCCAAGTCAGCCCGTAAACCTGCAGAGTCAGGCAAAAAAACCCAGCAGGAGGATATTCAGGGCCAGACACAGAGGTGTGACTCTTCACTTCTTCCTCGTATGAAGAGCCGCTGTCGGAAAAACATTTGTAAAAATCACGGCCTTAGTCTGTATTTGTGTCCTTGTGACTGAGACTACAAGACTGAGGAGGACGGAAGGATGAAGACTGTTTGAGACAACCGTAAGATAATATTCAGAGAGAAAATTAAAAATGTCCTAAATTAAAGTCGTAAATTTGGAAGAAAAAAAATGTGGATTTTCTCTGAGATCAAAGCGGTGAAATTCATAAATTTACAAAAGAAAACTCAAACATTCTCTGAGATTATAAAGTCATACATTTCTTTTTATTACAGTCTGAATATTTGTGGTATTACAAAATACTCTAAATGTCTCTAACTTTAAAAAGTGAAATGATTAATTTTGTGTCACAGATGTCCTCAAATTGAATGTTTTAGACATTTTCAGGAATTATTTACAAAATGTTTTTTATCCAGGATCCCAAAATCTATTTACCCTATCACAACTTATTCTGTTAAACCTGATGCAGTCATCAAATAATAAATAATCCCAGAGAATCTTTACTTCTCAGAATTATTACTATTTTGTGCCTACAATGTGCCCAACACGTCATCGTATATAGTTGCATTTGAACATAAACGCATCATGTAAGCAAACATTCTGGATAAAGATCCTTCAACTCAAGTTGTTAAGTAATGTGACTAAGACACTGTGTGCACTTATTGTGCTCCAGTTGAAATGAACTGGTTGATCAAACTATGTAATGGAGACTAAACAGCCCACTTTGAGACAGTGGTATAAACAAATCAAGTGCAACCAGCTAAGCATTCATATTTTATATTATTTACAATCAGTCCTTGTTGACTTGGTTAATAAGGTTCATTCATCATCCTCGGGTGAGCCACCGGTTCTGTGCAGATTTAAGCTGCTTCTTCTTCCCTCCAGCTGCTGCAGGTGCATATGTTTGGACCTTCTGCCTCCGGCGCCGCTCATCTGTTCAATTCGTCGTGTATTTATTTGTCCAGAAACGAGCCGAGTGCACCATTGTTTACATCTGCTTTGTTGGCTTCTCCGTTGTGTTTACGGCATAAATCAAGCTCTGCGGTGGTTCCGCTGCCCACATTGCACACACACGCCGGCCCTTGTGACACCTGCCCTGCGGTGCATCTTATTGAAATCCAGCAGTGAGCATCTGGAGCGGATTTGGCATCCGAATCCCACGGTCCCTTTGATGGGGCCGGGAGCGTAATGGATCTGAATTCCTGCGGTGTCCTGTGGGTGCCACGGCTGCTGAAGAGTTGGCCCTTAGCCTAGCGTCGGCGACGTGATCGGTGTTGAGATTCAGCTGCTGCGCCGCCCGTGTGTTAGTTACTCCCGGCTTAAGGTTCTCTTCTACGAACCCCAGCGTGAAAAGGCAGCTCCGGGTGTCACTTCGCTAAACCCTCAGCCCGCCACTTCTACTATCAGTTTTCATTTAGCACCGAGGGTTTCACACCAGCTTCTACGAGTTAAAGGCACGGAGATAAGAGGGGGAATTAGTCACGACTGACAGACGATCACTGGGTGAAAAAATTCATACAATTTATTCCATGTAGGTCACCAAAGTGATATGGCTTTTACACGGAAAAAACTTAAAGTGGTGGCTTCCACTTAGTGTAGATCTCTGGCAGTTCAGCTTTGTCTTTTCTTTTCATTATCACGATGAAACCTGGACTCACTGAGGTGAAAGTTGATGAAGTAGTACTAATATTCTTGAGTTAAAGCACTAACACTAATATGGACAATTTCAGGTGAAGTCACAAAGCTAAATAAATATTAGCACACGTAAGAATCAAAAGTAAAAGTGTTATTAAAGTGGAAATCATTTCCAATGAAAGTTGAGAAAACAAATAAAATGGAAATCCTCAGCTGAGAAACACAACGGGACCACATGATGAAGGCTTACCTCGTCAAATCTCAAATTAGATAACAATACCAGAGAAAATGGTCCTAGTTGTGGCTTGAAATCTACCCACTGAAGCAGCATATCATACAAACACTAAATTTAAATCCTCATTACTGGCTAATTACTGTGGACTTCTGCTCACCTCGACGCTGAGCTGAGCTCCGTTTGGAGTGATGTGAGGTCACGTGAGGTCACTATGAAGTACACGAACAACGCTCATTAACAGCAGAGACTAGTAAACACATATTTGGCCTTTTGTGGCTGAACACAAAGGGCGCAGGTACTGAACCGTCTCTGCCAACGCTGGGAAGTTTACCGCGGCATCTCTACGACAAAGACAACACTTCCTACCTGCCAAGTCGTAAGCTCTCCATGTTAAATAACAAAGAGGCACGCTGGCGCCGCTGAACGGAGCACGGCTAATAAAAACCTGCAGAAAAGCTGTTCCGCTCTAACAGGTGAAACAGAACCGAGAGGATAGTAATGACAACACCTGTGCAGGTGTACCGTGGCTTTATGTCAGAGTTTTATAGAACCAGAGACCCAGTTTAAGTCCTGCTTCCTTGTGTTAATTAACTGTATGTAAAATATATATATTGCATCAAATCCATGTCTTTCTCTTCCCGCAAAATGCTTTCAAACGTTGGATGACTTTACAAAATTTCATCCAATCAAGCCTGTACTAGCCTGCATCATGGTTCAATGTGAGGCTTCCTGCATGCATGGTGCAGAGTGAATGCTATGTGAACACACAGTCAGTCTTTTAGCATCGCTTCAGTATTGCGCACTATAATTCCTTATAATTCAAGCTCCGGCCACCAACGGCACCGCATGAGTCTCGGCTGATAGACCCGCGCACCCTGAATTACGATGGGTGGCATTCCTTGGCATATCTGTACATGGGAGGGTTAGCTGTTTTTGGTGTTAGCATTAGCGATTCTGACAGTGTGTATAATGTGCAAAGGGGAAAGGCTGGCTGATCGCGCTGCCTCGTGCCGCTGTGTGTTGTGATTCCCGCGGCGTACAGCCGGGGCCCGGGAGCCACGCCGGCGTGTGACGGATCATCCCAGGTGGTGGGCTGTCAGGACGAGGATCAAAGAGCAGAGGAGTGGACCTCACACACACACTAACACACACACTTACACATTTACACACACAGACACGTTCCCTGCACCTGTTTAAGAGTCAGCACACTCGCCGCTCACACACACAAAGCAGCAGAAAGCCAATAAGAGCGTGCATAATATTTTAATCGCACGTCAGCATGTGGGCTTTTTTATTTTATTTACAGAGAGACGTACCTATACGACAACCTTGAAAGAAAAAAGGTGCTGCAGACGAGCATGAATAAGCTCTTTCCATCAATCTGTGCGTCTCTTTTCTCGCAGCACAAACATTTACCTGAAGGCCGAGAGGGCTCTGAACGGGGAGTTACACTCTCTGCTTGTGCTGTTGAGGAGGGACACTCAAAAAACACACACCACAGATGCACACACACTCCCACAAAGGGGGAGAAAATCTATTAGACGCTGATCTGTGTGTGTGTGTGTGTAACAGAAAGAGTAAGAGTGAGGCAGACGGAGAGGACGTGGGAAAGGAGGGCAGAGACAAAAAAAGAGAGCGAGAGAAGAAGAAGAAGAAGAAGAGGGGAGGTGAGCGGAATAGAGAGCAGAGGAGGGAGATGCCTGTTCATAAATGCTTCATGGCTGCTGAAGGGGGCCTTTGACTGAGAGAAGACCCACGGCACCCCGCCTCTGTCAACACGTCTACCTCCTCCAACAACAGGTCGACCCCCGGGCTCAAGGCAGCAGGGCTGCAGAGGAGCTGGCGTGTTGAGGAGCAGCCTTTGTAAGTCTCTGGTATTGGTATTTCAGGTCGATAATGCGGCGTGGTACTGCAGCCCGTCGCCACAACTTTCCTCTCTTTTGTACATTTAATTATTTAATATCTTTTTGTTGTAATTTTCCCATTTAAGATGGAACATCCGAGTCTCCCCGGCCAGAGAACAGGTGGACGGGTCATCTTAGCTTAAGCAGCAACTAATCTATTTTAAAGACTTTCATTAGTCAGGGTTTTCACTGCAGAGTGTTCAAGAGACTTTCTCTTCTTTTCAGACACATTGTTAATTTGATTCTCGTGCTTTCTAGTCAGATGTGTTGTTGGAGTTTAACAGTAACTGTAAAATCAGGAGAGCATGTGTCACTAGCTACCGATCCGTACATCCTGCCAGATCACTACTGCACATGTGCAAACTAAATTATAGCTAAATTATAAATTATAAAGCCAAAAGGATGTATTTGAATAATATTTAGAGATATGTGGACGGAAAATTATCCGGGAATTCGTAAAGAAATCGCGAGAAAAAACAGTGTAAAAACATAATTGTTGTGTTTTTGTGTCATATTTTTCCTGTTTTCCTTTCCCTGCAAATCATCTCACAACCACTGAGATTCATCTCGCGGGTCCAAACCTGCAGGTCAGTAACTGCAGCTCTTCTCAAATGTTTGGGGGCCGAATGAGCACAGACGGAGGCAGGTGGAGGGTGAAAGATGGAGCAATGCCCTGCAGTCCTGCACAATGGCAGCATAGTTTATTAAAATGGGGGAGAAATAAAGACGCGAGCAGGAGGGGGGGGGGTGTGGGTGTATCAGAGCGCTTCACCCTTAGCCCTCTCACCCGCGGCTGGCTGCAACCACCGCGGTGACTCCCTCTCTCCCTCCATTACTCCGCTGCCTTTTCCTTCCCCTCCACACACCTTTTGACCTCCGGGGTTCCACTCAACCACTGACCCGCATTAACTAAACTCTGCCACAATTACTGCTCGCACAGGCCTCTGGGCGGCATGGGATACAAACTCCTCTCTCTACTCCCCGCCCGTCTCTCGCTGTTCTGTGCGCCTGTGAAAAATGCCCCTTAATGTGTATAATTTACGTGTGTCAAAGAGCCGCTGAGTGACAGCAGGGAAACGGGGGAGAAGAAAACGACAGAGAACACATTGTGAATTCGACAGCGCAATAAAGAACAGATTGTCAGATGGAAAAATAGGGAGAGGATGAGTGGATGGCTTCAAATAATGCCGCATCGCTGACGGGCATTTGGCTGACGTTCTAATCCTGTCGACGCAGGAACCGGTCCAGCTCGCAGCACTTCGCAAATCTATACAATCCACTGGTTACTTTGGTGGAAAAGCACCAATGTCACACCCCCCCCCCTCTTTCCGTAAAATCCAAAGCCGCTTTCTGGCTGACCCCGAAGAGCTCGGAGAGGAGAAACATAAACAACCCCAGCTCTGCAACTTCGCTTATCACCGAGCAACTCTCTCTGTCGCTGAGGCATGCAAACGTGTAAACATTAGGGTGGAGGAAAATCCACACGCAAGCAGACTCCCATTAAAAATCCACCTGCAGCTGCTCTCTAATTGGGCCTGGGTAGCCGGCTGAGGAAAAGAAGCTAACGCCTAGTTAAAGGCGATATAATTGGCCACTCTGCTTTTGGAAAGAATGAAATAAACGAGTCCTCCGTCTCAGGTCGGCCCCGTCTCAACCGGATCCATTAGAGCAGATAATTGTCTTGGACGGCAGAGCGCTCGCTCGGCGTTGCCACAGCCGAGCGAGAGGAAACGTTGGCTCGCCGTCTCAAAGCGGACGTCTGCCACCGGGACGAGGTGTGGGTCCCTGAACGCGGCATCGGAGCAGCCCGGGGCATGCTGGGAGATTTTCATCTGAGCAGTGATCGGAAATCAAATGCTGTAATCTGCCCGTCGGTGCGTTTATCTCCAGCCGTTTTATTTTCTTTAGCTATCGCAATGACATTCCAGGTTAGAGGAGACTAGAGATGATGGTTTGATGTAAAATGTATTTTAGATGTCATTGATTGTCCTTTTGTTTTGAAGGTGGTTTGTATGAGGGAGTGAGGAGCATTTATTGCACTTAAAGAGGAAGATCTTCGACGTTCTTTGTGTCGATCTTTGGTGCTAAACACTCGCGGCTGTGATGTGGCTCCTGCTCTTCCCCAGAGATCGGCTGTCAATCAAACCGGGTCGGTGGCTGCCTGTCGTCTCTGTTCTCCGATTAGATTTTTTGTCTTCCAGGTGGCCCTTTTTGTCTTCCATGTTGTCTTTTTCGTGCTGCAGTTTGTGCAGCAACACGGAGCAGAAAATGGATTCATGAGAATATATCATCGATTATTGTTTTTTGTGAGAGGGATGTGAAGAAAATCTCTCACTGTGACCAGTTAGATGTTAGTTTCTAACTAATATTGCAAGTTCAACTTAAATTGCAATCATGAATTCATCTTGTTTCACATGAAAATAATCGGATAAAATAATCCTTGTTTCAGTCAAACCAGTCTTCTACAGACATAATGATCAATTCAAGCTCATATTTAAGAACATACTACATTAGATTGATACTAAACATTACTTCGTAATATTCAAATATAATTATGTCATATTTATTGATAACAGCTTCAGTTGGCCTCCAGGTAACGTTAAAAACATGGTTTGTCCGCTCTGGGCTACCGTAGCAGCATGGCGGACCCGCTCCCTAAGTAGATATGAAGGGCTCATTCTAAGCTTGTGAAAACTCAACCATTCTTATTTTCAGATGATTATACACCAATAAAACATAGTCATGAATATGCTACACACAGGACCAGTTTTCCACCGTTTGGGAAATATGTTTGTTTTCGCCGTCGAGCTGGAATGTGAGAAGACTTCTCTCTCATGGACGCTCTGTGTTAATTGATAGCAAGTCATCATAACTAAACGACTAGACAGTGGTATTAATCTTCTCATCTAACTCTCCGCCCAAAAAAGCAAATACGAGTATTTACCAACATGTTGTGCTATTCCTCTAAAACTCAGACGATTCTGTTCAGCAGCTGTCAGTGATGTACATGAAACACTGCAGAGCTACAGGTCTCAAACACGAGTAGATCACCGAGATAGTCCTCATGCAGGGAGCACAATAACAACAGCCAACAGAATGAACCGATGGTAATTAACTGAAGCCGGCCACAGCTGTCTTTATGACAACAATACATATTTACCTCCATGCAGTTATGATAAATCATTGTGCTCTTTCGAATCACATTCACAACAGAAGAATGTAATAATCCCTCAGCCCTCGTTTTGCCTTTGTGTTATCTGCAGGGTGGACGGACAACATCGCTTTATCAGAGTCCTTTCTCTTAAAAATCCTCCACATATGATTCACCACAAGGTCTCCATTCAGATCCAATTGCACACTGAATTATGTTCTGATTTATGTTGTTATTTTTGAATAATCTCCAGGCCTTGTTGTGCACAGCGACTCTCATGCAGGAGATCGTCTGTTAATGAAGACATTAAACTTATTCTGTGCATGTGTGAACTTAAGTGTGTGTGTGTGTGTGTGTCTCGGCGGCTCATGTGGGCATGCTGTATCATTAAGATAAATGACATTACGCGTCCCCTGCCAAAACACACAGACACACACACACACACACACACACAGAGACACAGACACACAGCACCAAACCCGTCATGGCGCTTAAGGTTGTGTTTTAGCAAAAGGACCATTTTCTGTTTACCCCTCTGGCTCTCTTTGTCTCGTTCTCTTTTTATCTCTCCCTCCATCTCTATCTCTCTCTTTCAGCACAAAATGCCAAATTGCTCCATTTCTCACTCGCCTCCCCTCCTCCCCAGCTCATCCACTCATCTGGTTATTAACTCCAAACACATTAAACCAACAGTGGTGCCGCGATATTCCCCAGACTGTCCTCGTCGGAGTAAAAAGCCTGAATGCACACACCTGGGTCAAACTGCGAAATGGATTCCGCATGACGCACAATGGCGACACGATTTAATGCCTCAGGGCCAGAAACAACTAATCTGGGATATTATAAAGAAAGAAAAGCTGACTGGAGTTTTGCCTTCTCACTAACCTGAGATCATTAAAATTATTTGCAATATGGATTTTTGGAGGCTGATGCATTTGGAGTGAGGATCTCCCTTCAGACTCGTGTTTGCTCGAGGAGTCGTATCCTTGTCAGGCTGAAGAAGCCTCTCAAACAGCACTTGCGCTAGAGGATGACAATAATAAAACAGAAGGATTACGCTGATCCACAGATATCCACTTTGCGGTTTGACTTGCGGAACTGTGCTCCAGCCGTAGCTCTGAGCGAGCAATAAGTCTTTGGGTTTTTATCTTCCACGTCCTGTAATTAATCAGTAATTTATTCATAGCTGTCCGAGTCCAATGTCTGCCCAAGTCTGATTGCCATTTTAGAACAATATTTTAGAGCAAAGCGGACATGCTGCTTCAATCGAATGAAAAGAAAACAGGTAGCTTTGAGTCAGAGACTGATGTGGACATGTAGTTCATGTACATGTAGGTACAGTATGCAAGTCAACCCGATGACCATTCATTCCCATGGGAACCTCTGTGATCTACGATGTGTTTGCACATCGTAGATCACATTGTTTTACTCCCGATTTTGCCTTGAGTAGACTTAAGTTAACGCTTATGTTTCATCTTTATTTAGGTAGATGAATCTGGAGTTTCGCCTACATCCTCTAACGTTTAACTCCTGTTTGCAGAATAATGCTTCAGCTCATAAACCTCGTCTTTACCCGCTTGGTACTGCACATGTGCAGATCTCAACAGAGATGAGAAGGAGTCAAGATGGCTGACTCCTTAGCTACTTCCTCGAAAAAAAACCAACGTGTTTAATTCATTTTTACCAGTTGCCTGATCGATCAAGTTGAATTAATAGATTTACTCTGAGAACATAAACAGTTCTTCTTACTCACAAATCACGGAAAGACTAAATCTCGACCTACAAAGTTGGACAAGGCTCGGTCTCCATAAATGCATGAGTTGAACGTCTCCTTTAGAATCCTGCGCTTGCTTAATTCCCGCCGTGATTGAATGTTTACCATGTTGTGCTGTTTTTCGTCTTTTCGTTGTCGACGCTCTTTTCTGGACCAGCTAATGAGGATCCAAACAAAACACCCAAACACATAAACAGAGAAGTCGTAAAGCCTCGTAGCTGCGGCCGAGGAAACTTTTCTCCTCTTCGTCTCAGTGGGACTAACAAGCTCATTTGAAGCAAAACTGCTGTTTCACACAAAAAAGAAGAGGGAAAGTGCCTCTGGGTCGCCACCGGGGCATCAGAGCGGGCTCATTTGCCCCCAAAATGGCCGAGCTGCTTTTCAAACAACACCGGCGCTAATTTAAAATAAACACGCCGAGGGAAGAGAGGGGCTTGCAGGCAGCACAGCGAGAACAAAATAAAACCGAGGCGTACGGAGGGAGATTGTCATAGGAGAACAAAAATAAAAGGGATGGTAGGTGGCTGTGTGTGTTTGATCCCCGGTAGAAGTGGCGGTGAGTGATGCTCTTGACTCATCAGCCACGAAAAACAACTCATTTCAAGGGTAGTGAAGACGGAGCAGGAGATTTGAGGGAGCTGTAGGAAAAGGAGGAGGAACTTTGGCCTTGTGTTGTTTTTTCTCTTCCTCCTCAGACGAGGAGACTGGTGGGAAGAGGAGTCATCTCAAGGCTAAAAGACTCACAACACACAAAGCGCATGACAAGTGTGTTGGTGTGCTAAAAAAGAAAAGAAAAAAAGAGTTGATTTGGGTCTTGGCAGAACGCTGTCTCCAGGCTTTCATAAGCTCACGTGACTCAGTCAGAACGAGAGAGAGAGAGAGAGAGAGAGAGAGAGAGAGAGGGAGAGAGAGAGTATAAACAGAAGCAGACTGTGTGTGTAGGTGCAGAAAGGTTAACGACGCCACAGCTTTTAGCCACTGAAAATTAAATTAAATTTCAGAACTCGACAGCATGTCATGATCTAGAATTCCTGTCGCCTCGTCTGCCTCTCCGGCCTTCCCCGATAAAGCATTCCGTCTGTAACGCATTATAAAGATACTTAGAATGCATTATAATCTGTTTATAACAATGTTTAATCATCTTCAGTCTTATTAGACATTAGATCAGCTAATCATAACCAGGTGGCAACCTACGGTCCTGAACAGTGAAGCCAAAGCTTCATGTGTTAAACCTGCATTCTCTCTAGTGTCCACC
>NW_022280051.1:5806681-5855677 GCF_004355925.1 Anarrhichthys ocellatus | reverse complement strand
CTTTAGGGCGGGGCTACACGGTGATTGACAGGTCTCTAACAGAGACGTATACGGCGTCTCTACGTCACTCCTCCTCAGTCCAAATATGGTCACTTCTGCTCAATGGTTCCAAAAACCAAGATGGCGACGGCCAAATTGCAGAACTCGAGGCTTCAAAACGTCCGCAAACCAACAGGTGACGTCACGTCACTGTCAAAGTCAATCAATATGTTAATCGGTCGATCATGCTCGTGGATCCTTAACTCCATTGTTCAGTCCGATGCGTGTTTACTTGCTTTAATCGCTTCATCCCCACTGATTCATATTTAGAGAGTCCTTCTCAAGTTTGCTTTACAGTTGGATGGACGCACCTCCCTCCCTCTCTTCCCCTTCCTCTCTCTTTACTTTCCTCCCACTCTCCGTGTGTCATCAGGAGTGCCGTCGGCCCCCACTCCGGCTGATGCCTGTTAATGTGGCAGCGCTATTGTCTCCCCGTTTCGTTGCTGCTGTCTCTTTTGTTTGCTCTCACACTTGACAAATTCATCAAAAAGGGGGAGAAAAGAAAAGGAACGGGAGAAAATAGCTTTGAATCAAGCGGCTCCGCACAATTGACTGTTTAAGTCTGGCGAGGCGAGTCTTTGCCTTCAAATGGTGCACGAAATGCGTGTTTGTGTGTGTCATTTTGCACATCGATCACTTGTTCTGCCTTTATCTAGGTGGGACGGCCCAATGGCTGCTGCTGTGTCAGTGTGGAAGAGTACAAACATTCCGTGTTTTTAGTGTTTAATGCACATCGGTGTGAGTGTAAGTGAGTGTCTCTCTGTGTCTCTGCATCCATTCAAATCTGTTACGCTAGCAACAATATCAATATCCCATTACACATTAAATGAACAGTGAGGAAGATTTTCATTCTGTCTGATGAAAGAAAGCAAAGAAGAAAATAGGAAAGGAAACAAAGAAGGGAAACAAAGGATGAAAAAGAAAGTAAAAAGAGACAGATAAAGGAGGAAGAAGAGGACAGGAGAGAAGGTGGCAGAAAAGGAAAGCAAGATGGGAAAGAAAAAGGAAGGAAGGATAGAAAGTAAAGGAATGAGGGTAAGAAGGAAGGAAAGAAGGTAGGGAAGAAACAAGAATGCAAAATAGAAAAGAGAAGGGACAAAGGAAGGAAGGAAGGATAGAAAGTAGAGGAATGAGGGTAAGAAGGAAGTAAAGAAATTAGCAAAGAAAAAAGAAAACAAGATTAAAAAGAGAAAGGACAAAGGACAGATTGAAGGAAGGGAGGATTGAAGGTAAAGGAATGAGCGTAAGGAGGAAGGGAAGAGATGGAAAAAGGAAGGAAAGTGGAACCAAGTAAGAAAACAATCACAGAATAGAAGAAGAGAACGAAAATAAATGGAGGCAAAGAGAAAGAAAAGAAGAAAGATGAAAGAAAGAAGAAAAGGAAAGAAAACGCAGAGAAGAGGAGGGCAGAAAGCAGAGAGGAAAGGAAAAGAAAAACAAAGGGAACGAGTGAAACTAAATCTTAATCCGCAATCATGAGATCTGACTTGGCTCCAGGCTTCAGATCAGAGCAGTCAAGTAAAGCGTACAACCTCTCCCACTGAGATGAGCCCCGTGTCCTCGTACCTTTGCTCTGTGGAGGGTTCTGGCTGCGGTCTCGGAGGATGTTGATCTGGTAGACGGCTCCGTACGGCTCAAACAGCTCCTTCAGCTCCTTCTCTGACCAGGAGCGCGGGATCTGGCCCACGAACATCTTGATGGCGTCCGGGTCCGGCTGGTCCGAATGGTCCAGCGCCCCGTTCATCTTCCCGGCCGTGCCGTTGCTGTTGGAGGAGGCAGAGGAGAGAACGTTTAGGAGCTTATTTATACCAACGGCACCGGTAGGATTTAGACTCGTGGTCCCAGCAGCACTTTCCTTGTTCGATAACACTTTTTGGGATAATTTAGCTTGGGCTAAACTGGGAACTGCAACTGATGTGTAACTGTGAAACCCATTCAGACACAGATACACTTGACCAGAAACCAGCAAACAACAAAAACAAACATGTTGTACTTCCTAGCAACAGTAATGCTTCAAAAAGTAATAATCAAACAAGAGACGTAGAAATAAACACAGAATAAAGCATTGCTGTGCTAACTTCTCTTAAAGGGGAGAGAATGTTCTCAAACATGTATTCCTTCAGTTTATCTGAAAAATCCAAAATAGTAGATTTCCCCTGGACAAAATCACGAAGTATGCCCGAGGAGTTACATTATGTTTTCAACACACAATTACAGACTGTGGTGTAATTTTAACCAAATGAGAAAAGCATCTCAGACAGGACCACTGCAGCTAATTATAAATCGATATATGGCGTCTATAACAGCCTCCAGGCCGCCACTAAATCCCTGAAACTCACACTGATATAAATCCTCTGCACGCAGCAGTGAGGCGAGACGCCTTTCAGCACTAAGATTTACGGACTGATGTCCCTGAAGCTGGCATCTTCTATATATACCGACAGGACACATCAGGAAGCTGACACATCACGCTGACCCTTAAAAGTGGATTTTTTGAAAGTGAAGATGCGGTGACGGATGTCCTCAGGATGCCGGCAAATCTGCACCGTAGGACTGAGCTGAACAACAAATAAAAAGTACACCCCCCCCCCCCCTCCAGAGACACGTCATGAGGCCTGCTGCCGTTACGCTGCATGAATGAGCGGCGGATCAGCAGCGTAGCGGTGTGGTGGTCGGTGAGCTCGTATATGAGGGATTAGGCTGCAGGACCAGTACAGCAAAACCTCCGGGCCCTCTGACGGGACACAGGCGCTTACACGCCGATCGCTCTGGTTCCACATCTGGAATGCGTATGGAAACGGCCGTTGAAGTGCTTTCCACACATTTGTTTTTACTGCAGAGCTACAAGACTTTATCACCAAAACACACTGCGTCCGTCCACGCGTTTGGAGCGCTAACTTCGGACGAATAAAGGCGAGTAAACGGCTTTCAGCGGCCTCCACGGAGATGAGAGCGGCACGCGAGCAGGCAAAGCGTGACTGTGTTTTTTGAGGACAACCACATGTAAACGGCTGCAAACACACACACACATATCACTGCCATCAAGGCCTGTGGTCTATTTAAGATGGCTGAAAACCAATCCAATGAAACCAAAGTCAACGGCTGTGCTGTTTTATTGCTCTACTTTCCCTTTTGTTATTCTCGGCAGGAGAGAGAAAGAGCATTATCTTAAGAGGCGAAAACAAAACAAAGCCAAATCCCGAGCTTGGTTAGCTGACAACACTAATACCACCCTATAAAGCTCAGCGAGAGAGAGCGAGAGAGAGAGAGAGAGAGAGAGAGGAAGGAGGGAGGGGAACAGAGAGATATAGAGAGTCTGGGAGGGAGGGAAACTAGAAAAAACTAAACATCCAGACCTTTGAATGTGAGCCATCCATCTTTTGCAGAAGGAGCCGAGGCGCTCGGCAGAAACGCCCAATTCTTTAAAGGACTTAAAGGACATGTCAAATAAAACGCCAGAACCGGAGAAGTCAACGAGCCAAACCGGTGCTAACAGTCCTTGAGGGCAGCAAGCGCTCCTCGCTAAGCTGTCCGATAAATCGCAGGACGGGTGGGCGTGGGGGGCCCCGGAGCCTGAGGGAGCCCCCAAGGGTGGCGGTGGGGGAGAGAGAGAGAGGGAAGAGGGCAGTGGCGAGGAGTTACCGTCCCCTATCAGCGGCTGATGTTTAGGCATATAAACGTCCCCGCGGTCGATGGGTTCAGACTGCAGCACACCATCCCTTCGCCCTCTGACACACACATCAGCTGTGCGCGTGTGTGTGTGTGTGTGTGTGTGTGTGTGCAGAAAGAAAATAGCTGGAGACAATCCCTCATTGTTGGCTGGTCATGTGAGGCCTTCAGGGACCGCTAAGACAAAATGAATATTGGGCCCGCATTGTTGTCGGACGCAGAACCGTCTCGTGTAGACCGCATGCCCCCCACCCCCCCAGAGGTGATTGAAATCGTGTGACTCTCCTCGCTACAAAGGAATGAGCACCTCTTCCAATTCGCCCCCGTGGCCAAGACTGACAAGGTGTTATTGCAAGCAGACAGAGCTTTAGCGTGCACGTGTGTGTGTGTGTGTGAAGCTCAGCGGGAGAGTGTCCTGGGGCTCGGATTAAGTCGTTGAGTGGATCTACTCGTGCCATAGCCTCTCCACCCCTCCCCCCTCTTCTTACTCTTCTTTCCCCCGCCCCCCCCTCTCAATTTGAGCCAATTGTTTGCCTTAATGGCTTAACTATTGCTTCCATCACTCCAGTCTCCCTGCAGCACGGGGGCCGTGACAGAGGGCTGATCTACACTGAGTGCGTGCTGAGCCAGGCTGCAGAAAGCAGTGTCTGTAGAGGTCTTTGAAGCAGCTGCTGAGGGCTGTTATTCCCTCACCTCACACTCACATTAGACAGCCGGCTCGTTCATCCAAACTACAGCTGCACATTGACCATAAAAACCCCGACGACGGTACTTTATTTATTTATTCATTCATGGTCTTCATTTTACACTCGCAGCTCTCCATTAAAGACGCTCATCGACAATGTTGGCAAACGCACAAGCTGGCTTTCTTTTCAGACGGTGTGACGAGAGTATCGATGTCAATCGTCACGTCTGTCAGGAGGCGGTTAGCTTAGCTTAGCGTAAAGACTGGAGGCATCGGGGGACACATAGAAAATATGGCTTTATAAAGTTTTAGGATCATGCGATCGGTCATTTATGCATGCGCGTGAAAACAGCATTTTCTGGCATAAAAATTAGAAATAACTAATAATATATCGACTTTTTTTCTGTTAATTGACAAATCGATTAGTCGACTAATCGTTGCAGCATAAAATATTGATTAGTGCGGCTTTAATTGCATATAAAAGTCATCTTCCTGGGCTGTATTGATGCGAAGGCCCAACAGAATCAAAGTGAATATGGTAAATACTACAGGTAGAGGGAATAGGCTCCGCCTCCACAGAGTGACAGCGTAGAGCTACCTGCGGCACATTGACGGCCCGCTCGTTGCCTCGTTCAGAGCTGGAGTCCAACAGGAAGAAGCTACAAAAAAAAAGGACAGATGTGAACGAGACGGAGAGGACGAGCGAGGCAGGCGAGAGTGGGAACAAAAAGAGAGGGAGAGAGCGGAGGAGACGGATGCAGATGTGCCAGGTCCAGGAGTAAGCACAGCTCAGAGCTCAGCAGGGGATCTCTCTCTCAGAAACCAGGCTCACGCACACGCACACACACACACACACACACACATCACACATGCACGGGCTACAGTTCAGGCTGGCTGCGCTGATCCTCCTGCTGTTTTTCCCTTCTGTTTCTGCTCTAAAACACACATCCTCTCTGACTCCCTTAACCCCTCGATCGCAGCGCAAACACACACACACACACACACACACACACACACACACTTCAGTGGTTTTCGTGAAAGGGCCAAGCTGTCACACACTTCTTGTCATTGGCAGCGTGTTTGCAGGGTGTGTAACGGTCCCACAGGGGAACTAACCTTGTTGACAAGCAGAGTGAGAAACATCAGTTCCCCCCCCCCCAGGGAGCAAGGCAGCCAAGGTCAGCTAAACACACACACACACACACACACACACATGCACATGTGCTGGCATGTTAACACACTCACACTCACAGACTGTCACCTCAAACGTACACACTTGACAGACTCTTACACAACTTTCACACGGACACAAATTGATGCAAAACGTGGAGGAACACGCATCGATAATTTCATATCATCACCTTCGGAGGAGATGTGCCATGACCATATGTTGTTGTTTACAAAATGTGCTGCCTATATATTTAAAATGTGGTTCCAACGTAGAACATTTTTCACGCAGGAGTTGTGTCTGACATGTACAATCATAGATATCAGAGATGGATGTCAGGGGTTGAGAGATAATCATAGGGTCCAATGTGAGATTTATGAAGTCGTCATTAAGTCATAAACTGAGCTCATACACACCTCAACATACTGACACGTCTGTGAACGACAGCCACAAGCAGACACACACGATTCATTTCATAGCCCTGAATATTTTCCGCCGCTGTATCAAACTGTAAACAAGATTAGCAACTTCACCACAACGCACCGTGAGAGGCGTGGATCCCGCTCCGTAACTGATGTTGTCAGCGGCGGTGCGAGGCGGATTAGTGACTCAAACTAAATGAGTGGCGTATACTGTATCGACTGATTTATGTGGAACGCTTTTCCTTTTCCCTGTAACTGACTTACAGCGAGGTAAACTGCCTCCCGGGGGGGGGCCCGAGCCAAACGAGGGAGTGTGATATTGCCTGTGATTCACTTGAACTTTACAATGAGCGATATTCCGCCCACCTTGGGTACAGAGCTGGGACAGCAGCCACCGGTACGCACTGTACACAGCTCCATGTGTTCATCACCAGTGTTTCTCTGCTCTAAAGAACTATGTCTATGCAAGACTGTGTGTGTGTGATATGTGTGTGTGTGTGTGTGTTTTAGGGTTTCCATGGAGACGTGGCGGCGCATGCGATGCAGGCAAACGATCAGATAAATGTCACAGTGGCTAATGAAGCTGCACCGGTGCCCCGGCGCTCAGCTAGCTCTGTGCTAACGAGCTACTGCACGCCAGTGCGCTAATGAGAGGAGACACACACACACACACACACACACACACACACACACACACACACACACATGAGGAAAACACAAGGTCTCATTCTGCTCGTTTCTCATGTCTTAGAGGAGTTAAAGCTGCAGGATCGGGATCGGTGGCATGAAGCTGTCTCGATATGAAAACTTGACTTATATTAAACATTAATGACAACACTTTGATAAGCAGGAAAAAAAAATGGCTCCTGGGATGAAAATGCTGAAATGCTCTTTATAATTAAATGAATGAAAACTGCCATCCCTCCATTCTATTAGTCAAAACGTAGATGTCGTTCTTCATCGTGGTCTGTTGTGTTATGTTGACCTGTTGTTGTGGAAAGAAGGATCTAATAAACCCTCTTTTGTATATACTGTCATATTTGACCTTATCTCAGTACGGATACGGTTGAAAAAGCTCCAGAAAGAAAAACATAGTAAGCAGAGCTTGAGTTTAGAATATCTTATCATAAATATCTGCTCACGAGGTGAAGAATGACCTTCGTGTGTATGACTAGCTTTCAATTTCTGGCTTTTCATTTCTATTATAAACAGAATCGAGGGTATTTAATGATTTATTTATATATATAAAAACATAAAAATTTAAATCTGCATCAAATTTGCATTTTCTAAATACAGTGTAAAGTGTTAATGGATGAAACAAGATTCTAATTCAATAAGCTGACTCGACTATTGATGATAATCTGATACAAACCCTCGACTCTGTTTTATTAATTCCTTTGAGATATAATCAGCAGCTCAGTTTTCCCTCCATTCTCTCTTCCCTTGCTTGCACTGACCAAGCTGATTGCACAAATATTATTCCAAATAATATTCTGAATGAAGCATTTTCCCGATTAGGACGTGCGGGATATGCCAATACTATCCGTGTTTAAGGAGCGTTCTTTGGACATGAATACAGCGCATTCTGAATATGCATCTCAATCAGGGTTAGTGACTCACGTTAACAGTCCGCTCTGTGCGTTGTCCACAAAGCAACTAGTCCACAGTTTGCAGAAACACACCAAAAACACACCAGCTTTTAAACATTACAAAAGATATCAACAGGTTTTAGGTTATGCACAAATATCACAACGCTGACGGTCAAACAACTCTGCCACCGATGGAAAACATATTGTTTGACCCAAAGAAGCAAAATGGCAAAAGCAGCTCCAGCAGTTCCACTTGTTGCACATTTTGAGGTGATAAACGACACGTCGGGGCATCGAGTCTTTATCAAACACAACCCAGAATGACGTTGACGGGGAATTAAACCGCAGTGTGCTCGGCTGCACGTAAACATGAATATTAATGGAATGTTCATTTTCATTAGCCATGAAAACAGCTCGGTAAGAATCTGTTCTTTTTCAGAATAAACCGGCATGTCTTGTGCATGTAAATCTCACATTGTAAGCACATCACAAGAGGACCTTGTGGAGAATAGTGTTCGCTCCCAGCAGGACACACAACAGCAGCACTTGGGAGTAAAACCCAGGTGAGAACCACCTTAAACAAACCTGCGCCTTTTGAACACAGTGGAAGAAATACTAAGAACAAAAAAATAGCCGTGAACGTATCACAGCGGAGAGCTCGGAAGAAGAACTCGTATTGAAAATTGTGTGTTTGTCATCGTGCCACCTCGTCCCGTACGCACAGCACAGAGAGCCTTGTGAAGAACCTTCACATGCGGCGGAGGAGACCGCACTTATCGTGGAGCTGAACTCTGAACCGTAGAGGAGAGTCATCTGTGGTTGCACATCTAAAAACACACCGTCTGAAGTCGTGGAACACGGTCTGCACTAAAGGGACACGCCGATGTTTGTGCAAGTTCTAGCTACTTAACTAAACATTTACGTTTTCAACCGTATACTGTAAAGCTTTTCATTTCTGGATGTTTTTATTTTACTTTCCGAGCGGCCATTGGCTCCCATTCTGAAGGGTATGAACATCAATCAATTATTGACAACAATGAAGACGGAACTGAAGTTCACTGCGATGGATTAAAGGATTCAGGCCAGTGTTAAGCGTCTGCTAAATGAGCTGAAACAATTAGTCAATAACGGATAATTCTACCATCGAAAAATGGTCGATTATTGTAAGGATTTGAAGCTTTTCTTTGTCTTAAACGATAGTATAAGCACTTTGCAGTCTGGTCTATGTATCGACTCTTATCGGGGTTTAAACGGAACCTCGACAATACGAGACATTTTTCCCAAAACGCTCGATAAACTAATAGATTGACAAATTGAATCTGGTCACCAAAAATCAATGGGATTGTGTCTGAACGTGTGACAACACACGTTGTGTATTTACAACAGGGAGATTTTTTCTCATTGGGGAAAACCTGAAAGCGTCGTCTTCATGGCGGCGCGGTAAGAGACGTCCTGAGGTCACTAGAAATCAATAACGCTCGTCCTCTCGGGGTGTCAATGAGCAAAGCAAATTTCATGCACATGTGGTTTTCAAGCATACAAACGGAGACGTGGAGATGGTGATCACATAACCTCTGCAGTGGATAGAAGTAAAATAGTCCCACATGGAATATGTGGCTCTTGGCCTTCATGTTTTCACTATTTTTGGGGAAAAACCTGCTTTAGTTTGTGCAATTTTCTTCCTCCTTCTTCTTCTTCGACAGAGAACTTCCTAGAATTATCTCCCGAAAATGATGCTTTCTAGCTCACGCCGGCCTGACCTGGAGGTTCTGTGTGTGTGTGTGTGTGTGTGTGTGTGTGTGTGTGTGATAGAGGGAAGGAAGGGGAAAGGAATTAGAGCATCTTAAAGCCTCAACACCAGATTGGTCAAATCCAGGCAGCAGCAGCAGCAAAATTCCACCCTAATCTTTAGCACACTTCCTCTCTTCTTCACCCCCCCACCTCCTCCTCTCCGTGTCTTGTTGCTATGGGAACAGCAGAGTCGGCAGGGTGCATGGGGTGAGGGTACTGGGTGTTGGGTAGGCGGGCGTCTCTTTGGATGGCACTCTAACCCCTTGACTCTTTGTTCTTTTTTGTCCCCCCCCCCCCCCCCCCCCTTTTCTTCTTCTCTTATCTTTTGCCTAAAAAAACAAAAAAGCCGTCAGCTCCACGTCTCTCCTCCTTCATCACCCGCCGTTTCTCTCACTCCATCGCTCATGTTTGCGGGCTTAATGAGAAACAGCCTGTGTGTTCGGTGCGAGCCTGCGTGCGCGGCCGCGCGGCGCCGTGCACACCCGCGTGATGAAATGGCAGCGGCTCTGATTGTCTGGCATCTAGCTGCGGCTGCATTCTGCCAAAAGTCATCATCTGACGCGCCGACGGGGATGATGGCCCATTTGACTAATGCTTCTCTGCGAAACGGGCCAACAACTCCACCCAACCAAGCGGACGTTGGGGGTGGAAGGGTCGCGGGATCATAATCTGATCGGTACCGGTTCAATTCAAACAACCCAGATTTTGAGACGCCGGCCACCGCGGCCTTTAAGAGCACCCGTTGGCTGTGTGTCTTTGTGTGTGTTTGTACAGTTAACCCTGGACACTGTGTACCTGTACGACACGTAACACCTCCACTGCCGTGCTCCAACAATAAATCCTCCCGTTGTGTTCACCCACATCGGTTGTGACACATCTAAAGGGGACGACTGAGCAGAAAAACCACAGGGTAGAGACAGAAAAATGGGGTATTAAGGACAGAGGGGAGAGGCAAAGAGAAACAGAGAGACAGGGGGAGAGAAAAAGGCGGTCAGTTGCCAGCGACAAAACACAACTGATTTAACAGCGCGAGTACATTTGTCGAAAACTGGCTTCGGCACAATTACATCCCATTGTGAGTGAGCTCTCGACGCCATTTGCAGCACAAAGGTTGCAAAAGCCTGGATATCACCTCTATTAGCACTTGGCTGCTGTTTTCATGTACGACGCCCAATAAAAACTATAAAACATGCACGTGGTTGCACAGTTATAGGTGCGCCTGTTCTCCGAGGACGCTCGGTGTGGACTGGCAATAACCGCCTCTGAACCTTTAAATAAACCACCATTAATGGTCCTCATGTTGGTGACAGACAGCTGGAGGAAACCTACTTATTGGGCAACATGGGAGGGCAGTGTTTTCCGTGTGTCTGACAGCATCTGCAAGCTCTTGTTTTTACTGTAATTTCCCTAGTAGATCATTTCATTGTGGTTGCAACTCAGCATGTTTGACCTCAGGCACCCTTTAAATACACAATACAACACGGGCATTTTGTCCACATTCTTCATCGCGGCGTCACACACCAACACACAGACTGCACCGAGCGACCCGGGCTGCTATCCAGCATTTCCCTGCTGTGATTCATGTGAACGAAGCCACGCTTTGCCAAGTCCATTTACTCCTCTCTTCTCGTTTTTTCCCTTCAGACCTTGTTTTCTTTCTTTTCCTGCCATTTTGTATTTATCTTTTTTCAAACTCCCTTCACTCTGTCACTTTTGTGCCGGGACATCCGATATGTTGCAGTGTCAACACAGACATCAGTGGTTGTAAATATGACGTGTATCATTTTATTTCAGAAATAATAGAAGCCAACACAAATGTCTTGATGAACACCAGAGCATATTTTAACTCCTTAAGGGCGACTCCAGGTCAATTCTCAAGTCTTGTCAAGACCAAGATAAAATCCAAGTCAAGTCTCAAGTCTGGTTTCAAGAGGTGTCAAGTCTTGTCTCAAGTCAGTTGAGACAAGACCAGTCTCAAGTCATGTTAATACAAGTCTCAAGTCTTCTCAAGACAAATCCAAGTCAAGTGCCAAGTTTGGGTGAACCAAGTGTCACCTCAATTCTCAGATCTTATGGAGACAAGTCTCAGGTCAAGTCTCAAGTCTTGTAAAACGAAGTCTCAAATCAAAGTCCAACAAACTGCACATGTAGTTCTTTGGTTCAGTTTTGATAGAGATGCATATTAATCTTGATAAGACAGTGTTGTGCACATTTCAGGTTTTACTGATGAATCAGGAATTCATCACCTGCTAAATCTTGTTTTGAATCCCATTATCTCCCTGTGTGTTTGACAACACATAGATGTGAGGTTTAATTGGTTAATTACTCATTAAATACATACTGTTTCCAATCCTCAACACTTCTGTCTGTCACTTAATTCATCCATTTATTGCCTCTTTAGCTCTTTATATCCCGTCCTCCCTTCTTCCCGTCCCTCTCTGCCTGTCTGGTTTCTGAAGCGTGCCATAAGCATTAAGGAGGAAATCACTTGCACATTGCAGCGCCGCGTTCCCAAAAGCTTTCCTCCATAAAATTATAACAATTCACACACTCTGAGCCAATTTTATAGGAGGTATGGGAGGGCCTTGGATCTCAGCGGGCTGACAGATCACTGACGCGGAGCAGCAGGACATCTTTGGACCTGCCTCCTGGACTGAAAAGGGCCTCTGGAAGACGGGCTGCTAATGCCCACTACAGTGTAATTATGCCTGTAATGTTGTACAGGAGGAGGGGTTGGGGGGTGGAGGGGAGGGCGGGGCAGAGAGCGAGTGATAGCATTAAGGGATATTAGGGCGGGTGGGGTGTTCATTTTCATTAGGTTTTATGGGTTGGAAAAACATTGTCATGCATACGAATTAGCCCTGGAACAGATGGCTCAATATGGTTGTATGTTTCGTAACACACACACACACACACACACACATGGTTGAGGAGTGTGTGTGTGTGTGTGTGTGTGTGTGTGCAGAAAGGAGGAGGAGCCTTACAGTAACAATCCAAACGACAGCATCAGGCCCCCTTTCCTTTCCCTTCTGCCCTCCATCACGGGGTCAGGACCTCGAGAGCAAAACCAAACCTGGATCAGTCTGTTCAACAGTCTGTCTGAGGAGGGAAACCATATGCTGATGGAGTGTGTGCATGTGTAAGTGCGTGTGTGTGTGTGTGTGTGTGTGTGCATATATTCCAGATCCCAGATGCAAACACTGTCAAATCAACACAAAGGGTTTTGAGAGCCAGAAGTGACACTTTGTAGACTGCATCTCGCTGGCATTCCTGGCTAGTATTCAGTATCTTTAAATCTGTTTTTTGGGGGGGGGTTTCAAGTCAGCATTTTTCTCAGAAATCGCATTTATATAAGCGAGAGCAAAAGCCTCTACAAAACGCAGTTAGGCAGTCAGGAGACAGACTCACACCGAGGGGAATAATAAGAGCATTTTCCACACAATAATGATGCTAATCAAAATAATAAAACACTTTAAGTGCATATTTGGGAATAATTCAAACAAAATGCATCAGTTCAGCAGTCTTCCCATACACAGCTTGTGCTGTATCGATCAATTCTGCAATAGTCATGGAACAAATAAACCCGTATGATACCCATCAGATCAGATGCATGACTCAGTATCCAGTATGTGAAGCGTTCTGGCCACCAGGAGGCAGAAAAACACCAAAACAAGCAGACAGATAGAGCTAGCACCACTTCTCAAGGTCTTATGGATGGATGGATGTTTGTCATTTATTTTGGAGACATATTTATATCTACCTGATGAATGGAAGACCATTAACATGACTAGAGAGCAAATATCTGGCTGCTAAATGCTTCGCTACGTTGGCCAGTTAGCAACAGGACGGATGAGACTGGTGAGACTCAACCAGACAGTAAATGTGCCACAAAACGAGGTAAAAGAGGCTAAAAAGCTCCATAAAACCGCAGCATTGGATAACAACTCTTCACAATGTTGGAACCATGACAGCCACAGAGTCAATGCTAATATCAAAAATATTGACTAATGCAGCTTTAAAGTGTTCGTGTCAAATACAGAGAAAGCTACTTCCTGCTCTCTGGCCTTGAAGTTAACTTGTCTTTCTTTATACTCTCATAGAAAAAACTGGTCAGCGGATTATCAGGGACACTGCTTCTGGAAAGATGCTCTTAAAATCTTTGAGTGCAAGTTTCAAATGCGTCAAGCACAACAAATTAAATCCCTTTCACCTTCTTTGTGTCGTGGCAGCTGCAATATCAGAGACGGGTTCAAAAGCTGACGAATAGAACCCAAATCCAGATATCACTAGAGGAAAGTCTGACATGTTTTGGGGGGTAAATTGAGTAAATCAGCCCTTTAACACCCTATCCTCTCGACCTAAACACTGCCACATCAAAGGCCTATTTGTGCGACTTCTCATCTCTCGTCCACGGTCGTCTTCTCGCTGCTCACTGGCTTTAGAGCTCGGCTTTATATCCGTAGAAGCAAGGATGAGGGCGGGTACAGGTGCGCCTCCCCACTTCGGAGATATTTTTTTTTCCTATACCAGCAAACACTTTAGCTGTGGAGTTAGCCACGGCTCAGTGGGTCTGAATGGGGGATGTGCTCCCACAGCCCATTGATCTGTGCTGCTCCGCTAATAACAGACAGCAGAGACTCCCCGGCTCTCCGGGGCCATTAGGATGCATGAGTGGGAACCGTGCTGAATGGGACAATGCACAGAGGTGTGTACAAGGGTAAATACAACCCGGTTCATATGGAGCGGGCGGATACACTGCGTTGGGTAAGCTCGACTAACACGTAATTCCTTTTGGCTAACCTTGGAATTGCATTACTCTGCGTGTTTGTCTTTGCATGCGTACGTGTGTGTGTGTGTTTGTGTGTGTGTGATATAGGGATTAAGCGCAGCGTTACAGCATGACTGAGGTTGCTATATTTAGGGTCGTGCTGTTACATTTCCAGGCCATTATCGAGACCTGTGGGGACAAGCTGGGATTTCACACACACACGAATATACGATGCACTAACAGTGGTGTATTTCGGTGCACAGGCAGACCTACATTCAATCTCCTATCTGCTGAACAGTAAGAGGGGAGAAATGGAGAGGCCTGTCTGCTCTCCATCCCTCTAAATGTTTAATGAACCATCTCTCTCTGTCTCCCTCCCTCTCGCTACTCTCTCTCGCCCTCTCTTACCCTCCCGCTCAGCCCTCACCCATTATCTACTGTTTCTGCACTTCATCCCTCTCTCTCTCTCTCTCTCTCTCTCTCTCTCTCTCTCTCTCTCCTTCCTGCAGGCTAACAGACACCCCATATTGGTTCAAGATGAGGTTTGAATGCTGACGAGGAAGAAGAGGGAGGAGGAGGAGGAGGAGGAGGGAGACTCATCTGCATCCTCCCTCTGGTTTGGACCAAGCCTTCGCCAAATATATCATTTGTTCTCACTCAACTTTTCACTTGATGTTTGATATTTAGCAGTTTGTGGGGGCCCCGGCAGCGCTTTCGTCTGATGGGACGGTTTGGGTTTGACAGTATTTTGGATTCTGAGTTAGTTTGTGTGTTTTCATGTGAACCACATGAGGAAAGCGGGCGCGGTGCCGATCCAGCGCCTAAGTGCCTGTAATGTAACTGGCAAATATTTTTTTTGGCACGAGGGCGAAATGTAATGGAAAAATGCTGCGGTGGTATTTGTGGACTCCACAGTCACGGCTGTTTTTGTTTAGACAACGCCGGATGAATGCGGGTCTGTTTTATTCGGCCTAATCTACTGCACTCCTCTTTATCTCTTAATTCTGAAGAAGCAGTCTTATCTTTTTATACCTGTTGTGAATAAGCTGCTTCTACCTGGTAAACAAATCGGTTTGTGTCTGTTAATCTACTCCCGGTGCATTGTTTACAGGTTTAACTTTTAATCTCCATCTGCTGACGGCTCAATTTGAAAAATCTGTCACACTTCAGCGTGCACATATTGGTCATGTTAGGAGACCGGATCCAAATCAAAAGGGAAGCCTTGCGTGGCACTGCTGCTCATGTACCTAATTATAAGGCCATTGTATTGACAAGTACGATGGTCACATGCCGTGTCATTTTAATGGTCAGCATTCAGAAACCAACTCATACAATGGAGGAGCACTTTGCTGATGAAGACTTGTGACTTGACCTCAAAAGCCTGAGATCTGAATCAGACTGACTGAAGAATCGACTCGAGACTTGTTTTGACACACTTTAAGATTTGTTGATGAC
Organism: Anarrhichthys ocellatus; assembly: GCF_004355925.1. Classification (NCBI taxonomy): domain Eukaryota; kingdom Metazoa; phylum Chordata; class Actinopteri; order Perciformes; family Anarhichadidae; genus Anarrhichthys; species Anarrhichthys ocellatus. Next base: position 5,840,091 of record NW_022280051.1, on the reverse strand, counting down.
TTGTCACAACTGACTTTAAACGTGTCTTAAGACTTAAAGTACTTTCATGAACTTGAGACTTGAGATTTGACTTGCAACGACTGACTCGAGACTCATTTTGGGACTAGTGTTAAGAAGACTTGAGACTTGACTTGGACTCGTCACAACTGACGAAGGACTTGATTTGAGACTTGGTTTGACAAAACTTAAGATTTGTTTTGGACTGAAAACTTGTACTAAAACTTGAGACTCGATTCATGACTTGTTTTAGGAAGACTTGGGACTTGACTGAGATTAATAAACAAAACAAAATAAACAACTCCTCTCAGAAGATAAAGCGAGTCATTGCGAATAATTAACAATTGTTCATTACAAGTACAAACACAGCTGGTACTTTGGGTTTGAATGAAAGACTACTGGGAGAAAAAAGAAATCACTTCTTTCTCTGATTTTGTTTTGCCTGAGTCGTCTGAAGAACATTTAAAATTGTGAGAACAGACCCATAACACATTAGACAAACAACGCTCAGTGTGTGTTCCCGTGCGGATATGTGTGCGAGCGCTCGCGTGAAGCTACGGAGTGTACTTCCACTCCCAGCCCCGGGACTTCAAATTATCCCGAGGCTCCTCCAAAACACACTTCAAAATTTTTGTCTGCTTTCCAAACTCATTACTTTAGTAGGGCAAATCAAACAGGGCGCATTAAACGGAACTCAAACGTGAAGAGAGTGGAGTGCAAGAAGAGTGTGTGTGTGTTTGTGTAGTGTGTGCGTGGCTAGAGAAACAAGCGAGTGTGTTAATTGGGAGGATACTGCTCTAATTAATGGCCTATGAATAGCCATGCTGGGTGAGGAGTCAAGGTTAGACACCTGTGCGGCCACATCGATGTTGGAGCGAACTCCGTCCTCAGGGTCTATCAAATTACAAAGATTTAATGTAAATACAATATTGGCAGCCTTGCCTACTGCCGAGCCAAGAGAGGAAGCAAAGTGTGTGTGTGTGCGTGTGTGTGTTAAAGATAGTGAGTGTATGCAACAAGGATGATGTCAGAGCAATTAGCGAACACATGAATCATCACCGGGGAGGGAATGACCTCGGAGCACCATGGAGGAGAGTCAATTACGCCGTCATACCGGGAAACCAGGCGGTATTACACATTATTTATTACTCATTTCAGAAGTGACACAAAGAGTCCGCCGTGCTCTTCGGTAACATTAATATGTTATAATCCCAGAATTATTATTTGGTTGCGCCCCTTTCAAATTAGCAAATTTAATTTTCTTGCTATAGCCGGGAGCACGTCGGAGGACTTTTTAGACCCGACGGACTCAAATGGAATAAGTCAGTTACAGTCCGGTTGTGACTTAATAACACAGTAACACGGGATCACAGACTCTGCTGCTTTGAAAAGTACCGATGGCATGAACCATCATCAATAAATGGTGAATTGATTGCTAATTCAATTTGAGTTAATATTCATTTTACTGTTAAACATTTAGTCATGCTAGAATTTGTTATCGTTATAGTAACCGAATGTTTACCGCTGATGTTGGAGACCGCTGCAATATTTACGTACGCAAAACATTCTAATTATGTTCAAGGTGCTGAACAAGCATGCAAACTTAAAAAAAGACATTCAAACCTTTAAATGTATTTGAACAAAACTGTCTGTTCCTTTGAACTGATATCTGAAAAGCTGCATCTATCAGTTTCTTAAGAACTGTCTCCAGAACAGTTTGATAGAGTTCACAGTGCCTCTGGGTCTCTATTGGAATCTATTGCAACTGCTGTGAATCCAATCCGAGTACAGCTGCCTTCTGTCATGACGCTGGACTCGAGGTGAGCATTTGATGCTCACCGGATTCTACTCCTTTAAGAGCGTAGAGAAGTCATTTCCCTGGCTGTTGAAGCCACATCACGTATTAACACCAAGTCCCGTCAGATTTAATCATACGTGCTGTAACACAGGAGGACGCTTCATCCACATTCTCCACTTCCCGCATGAGCATTTCAGCATCGACGCGTGTACGGCCTACTCCCTTTCCAGTGCGTTTGAAAAAAGAGAGCATTCCCTCGCCAACAGATCAATAGCCCGGATCCATTCTGGTTTGTTAAGAGTAATAGGCATGGATCTGTAGAGAGGGGAGGGAGGCTAACGGCCGCTGATTTAGCCAGGCTACACCAGACACATTTACTCCTCAGCTACAGCTAACAGGGCTTCTCCTGCCTCCCAAACACTTTGTACTGCCATCACAGCGCTGCACACGGGCAGAGGAAAAATTACCTCCATTATGTAATCTCTATAATGATTCCTATTGAGAAAGCAGAGGCTACAGCGGCCATACAGTACATTACACTAAACACCATTACTCTTGACAGCTCCTTTCGAGTGTGTGCATGTGTGTGTGTGCACGAACCGTGTTTGTTTGAGAGTCGGTGTGTGAGTGTGTGTGTGTTAGGTGAGTGAATGATCGAGTGTGTGAGCGCCGCTCTCACAGTGAAATTAAACTGGGGCTCAGGTGAGAAACAGAGCAATGCTTCGGTGCAGAGAGAGAGAGAGAGAGAGAGAGAGAGAGAGAAAGAAGTGGCGGCGAGGAGTTAAACACCCCGAGGACTTTGCAGACAATGTAGAACGAGCCTGTCTGGGGTTAAAGAGGGGGGGAGGGGGGGAGAAAGAGAGGGAGATAGCATAAGAGAAGGGGCACAGAGGGGCCTGACGGGGAGATTGATGGCGTGTAATGATGAAACGGATGGAGGACGAGACAAGAAAGACGCGCACGTCAGAAGCCATTACTCATCTGCGGCGCACACAAACCGCGGCGAACGTCACCCAAGGGTGCTGCGGGAACCGTCTACCACCCACCCTCTCTCTCTGTCTAAGTCTCCCTCTTCGACCCCCCCCCCCTTTGCTTTTCCTCCTCTTACACTTCAGTCTCTCTCAGGAGATTCACATCAAATCATATTTGTCAAGAAACTGTGAAACCTGTTTGTACCATTTACGTTTCAAGTGGAGCAGCGACGGACAAGATATTACTGATAAATTATAAGACGTGCTATAAAACTGTGTTTCTGAATGCTTCTTATAGGCAGGGGTGGAGTACATTTACTAAAATACAATTATCCTTGAATATTTCCAATTCATCAAACTTTATAGAACAGCTTCACTACATGTCAGAGAGAAATATTGTTCTATTTTCTTTCTTTTTTTTGCTGCAAGTTAATTAGATTTTACATATACAACACATAACTTATAAAATATGCAACCATGTTTCCTATTAAATTACGTTCCTGAACAACTAAACTGCATTCTAAATTACGTTTTCGAGGGAAATGTATTTTCCTTCAGAAATTAAACGTGCGATAGAAGTTGTGAATCGAAACCAAACAAACTTCTTGGTTATGTTTAGTATTGCTAATGTTTGGCTTAAAACGAAAAAACTTGGTACATGATGTAAGTATACCACGCATGAATTAAAATAAGTCAACGTTGGCGTCTGGTTTCACACGTGACACTAACAGCGGTCTGCTGGGTGAAAGTCCTGTGCTGAGCATCCCCTCCTCATCCCTACGCAGACTTTCGAGGATCATGATTAGAAACGCTTTTGTGAAAATACGATGCATTATCACAGATTCCTATCCCTGCATACCACACAGGTGCTTCCGGTTCCGTTGCTGCTCAGGCTGGAGTTGTGCAAAGCTACGTGAAGTCGTCATGCACTAATGAGGGGGAAGAAGTTGTAACTACCCCTTCAACAACACTAACAAAGGAGCCCCTCAAGTCCTGAAGAATTGCCATTTCTTATCTTGTTGCACAAGATAAGTGTGCACAAATCATTCTGGAGTGCATGAAACAAAACAAATGATTTAACACTCTGAAAGGATCCTTCTGCATAATGAGTACTTCTAGTTCTGATCATTTAATTATATTTTGCTGGTGACATGTACTACTCAAGTAGCATGTTGAACGCAGTGACTTTAACTTGTATTTTTACCTGGTATTACTAAAGAATCTAAACATTTCCTCCCAATAAACATTGATGATTCAGATCATTCAGCCCCAACACACATTGTACAAAGAATAACACAACAGCAGGGAAGAGCGGTGGGCAAATGTATGTATTTGAAGATGGCAGGAAAGGCGGTGAAAGTTGAGCGTTAGTGAGCCGTCTGAAGCAGCTGCTGGGCGTGGTGTGCTGAGCTGTAATTGATTGGAGGATATATGAATGTCTGATAATTCAACATACAGTGTAATATTGGAATCGAGCTGCAGATAACAAAAAGCAGGAACCGATAACACATTACTGTGCAAATGCTGATTCAGTTCTGCAACTGTGGTTGATCTATGCTTCCCATTACGATGATGCAAGAACTCCATATGCTGGAATATGAATAAAGACTTGACCCCTTGACCCGAATTACGTGATTGAACCATGTGAGACAGAGAAAATCCCCGTCTACATCTGGGTTGTATGCGCGTGTTTTTAGAGTTTCACAGAGCAACATTTTCCATAATGAGCACCCGGGGGACTTGTTGCAGTGCACTCTCTTCTCCAAAACGGCCTGCAAAGAGTTCTGGGATTCCTCACATGCTCCCCAAACGCCTGAGACAGACTAAACTTCCATTCCCATAACAGGATACTCACAACCAGCACCATCCGTTCTGTAGCACAAGCTTTTCATTCACACGAAGGGCAAAAAAAACAAGCCCAGAAAACTACAGCACAAGAGGTGTGGATGTATATTCAGCAGCCCACACTGTCACTAACTGCACTTCCTGCATTAATATCATCTTTTGGAAAATAAACGTTTACACCACGTTTAACCATGACGAGCTTCAAATCCACGAAACCAGCCTGAACATGAAGAACATCTGAAACCACTGCATGAGAGTGTATGGAGCAGAGCTGACTATGATTGGCCAGTCTGGGTTTGAGGGGCGGGACTTAGCTCAGGGTCAATAAAAAAACAAAACATCTGGCCAACCGGCTCCATATGGTACCGAACAGGGGTTCAGGATGAACTCGAATGCCCAATCGCCTCCATATGTGGGCGATATCGATGCAAAATGTGTGCAAGTCCCTGCAGCCAGGACCTAAAATCAAGTAGTAAAATCTTCCAAAAAGAGTAAAGGCTGTTTCATGGTTTCCGTTTTAGAATGAGATGTCCAATAATCTCAGGCAGGTGTTAAGTTGACATACCTTTAGGCCATATATTGTAGCACCAGGGCCAATTATCTTCCAATGACAAGACATAAAGTCGTTCTTATCACTGCAGGCGGCTCTAAATGTATTCATTTGAAACTCACTGAACTGGTGTATTATAATTCAGGTATGTCTCTGTGAGTTAAGTTAGACCGGTGTTCAATAACACAAAACCAGACGTGGACACTGTGCTGCTGTGTGAATGCGGCCCTGCTCCCGCTGCCGTGGACTTGTGTAGGCCGTTTAAAAACCGAGCCCGCTCTCGACTAAGCTGCATTCACTAAACATCTGCTTAACATCCCGCACACACACCTCTTAACACAATGAGCTGATGTGCCGGGCGGCGGAGTGTGCGGCGTTCCTCTCTCCCCGTGGAGGCTTCGAATGCATCACGCCTAATCAGAGAGGGGAGGCTCAGCTCGTGTGCGCCGGCTAGCGCTGCATGCTAATCCTCTGCAGATGAAGACGCTAAGCTAAGCGCAGGCTGACAGCCATGCCGTGGGAATGGCAAAGTGGGCTAACGCTAACTGCAGTGTCACCGCTCCTTCACACACACACACACACACACACACACACACACACACACACTCCTCAAAGCTCTGTGCATTTGGGTATTTGTTGTGAAAGTGTATTCATGACTTAGCGTGTGTGTGTGTGTGTGTGTGTGTGCGCACGACTAACCAACGACAGCTGCATTAAAAGCCTTCAATGTCAGTCTGGCCAGCTGAGATTTGACTTGGCTGTGAGCATCTGTGTGTGTTTTCCGTGTGTGTCTGCGGGTGTGTGTGTGTGTGTGTGTGTGTGCGTGAAGGAATTTGACAACAATACGAACAAGCGAACTGAGCCAGGCAAATGTGGGATGCAAGACAACGTCTCAGCATAACGTTAACTTACACAGACACACACAAAGTTCAGCGAGTTGTTGTTTACCAGCGGAGGTGAAACAGAGCCGTGGCCTTCTCATTAAAGAAAGAAAGAAAAAGCAAACCTTTGTAACTTCTCTCATTAGTGTGCGTCTCTTCTGTGGATTGTTTGTGCGCCCGACACCGAGGAATGATTTGTGAGTGGTTTTGGGCCCCCCTGTCTTGGTTTAAACACACTTGTGAGAAGGTAAACACAACCATCCATCCGTCAGTGTGCAAGTGTGTCAGAACATCTGTGCGCCCCGCCCCGGCCGGGCTGAAAAACTACCACTCAGATGGATCATAGCGGACACACACTGTAGTTGTATGAAAGCACCCCAGAGAACCACAGATAAGAGGGCTATAATGTCTGCCAGTCAGAAAAGCACTAACACAGAGCCGCCTGCCAATCTTGGCCGACCACAGCCGCCATATTGCCCACCGCTGTGCCCGCTCGCCGTCAATCACGTCTCACCACCTAACCCACCGCCCTGACAACCGGCAAAAACATCTTGCAGGACCGAGCCAGCACTCCTAATTACAACCACCGCTGCCAAGTGCACAACACCAACCGTCGACCGAAAACCACAACTCGATGTAACGTAAACGCTGCCGTCAGGGCTTCACATCCCGAAGAAAAAATACAGCCATGCCCGGCTCCAACCCCTCCTTCCTGCTTTCCCTTCCATCCCATTAACAAGGTGTCACCGCTAATATTTAGGACCTTAATTTGTGCCGCTCCTGAAGCCGCTTTGATCCAAACAGAGTGTGACAACTTTAATGACTAAACAAAACAGAGGACAAACAAACCTAAAGACCTGCTGCTAAATCATGGCGGGGTGGTCCGCCGAGGGAGATGGCTTTTTGAAGTGGAGGGGGAGAAAAAACAACAACAACCGAGGGAAGCTTTTTATGTGGCCGCGCCATCATTACGCCGCGCGAGGTGAGGCAGAGGCCTAATTAGGGCCGGGATTGATTGAAGTGTTGTGCTCCTCTACCTTCAGACTTCAGCACAAAAGGAGAGAAGAAATGAGGAAAAAGAGTCTACTTCAGGGGCAGGATTTGAGTTTTGGTCGAGTTATTTCCAAATAGCTTGTCCTAAGAAACCTGGACTCAAAAATGTATATAATTAGTTTTCTTTCAGCCATTGCAGATTGGCCAGGTTGGTTGAAAATAAAACATGCGCCTTGACATTCATTGACATCACCTGAACAGGATTCCCGGGGAACGATGGCCCCTGAAACCCGGTTCGAAACGGGAACCGGTTGTTAAATTAGTGAAAAACCCAGAGTATTGATGCGGTTCTGCTATCGGTTCTCTCTCTGTCTCTGTCTCTTTGTGCTTTACTCCGACACACACACACACACACACACACACACACACACACACACACACACCGACTCCGGCTCAGTACAGCGTGAGACACATATCATGGCAGAGAGAAGAAAAAGATCCAAAGTGTGGCTTTTATATTACCAGCAATTTATCACAACATTTGGCCAACAAGCAGAACATCAATCTGCAGAAATGCTCAGTTTTCTACTGTTTGTCGAGCAGCCGTCCATCCTCGTCCACTGCAGGTTTGATCATCATCACAGGCTAATGAAGGAAAGCTAATCGCTAAGCTAATTATTCAGCTGCGAACGCATTTTAAAGATTTTGGGACTTCTTGTATCACTGTTTGTTTGCATACAATAATGATAAAGCAATGTTGATTTATTTTCTGAATTAATCGTCTTTTTTTCCTCATAATATGATCAAAAAGAACCGATAAGCAGGCATTTGCAGTAGACAACTGTCTACATAGCAGCTTCAGGGTTACAATTAGCCTCAGCTTAAGGGGGTTACAGAAATCTATGAACTTGTCAATGGACGTTCTGAGAAGATGGATAGGTTGGGGTGAGGTTGGAGTACTCAAAGATAGTGTGATGTCCATGAATACTCGAGTCTTTCCAGTCTTTTTAAAAAATGCAGAACGTCTGTGGCATATCCCTTCTCTTTAAAAGGGAGACAGCGCCTCATCATCTCTTCCCGCCTCCCACCATCTCTCTCTCTCTCTCCTCCCCTTCCATCTTCTAAACCAGGTTATTCTGGAGAAGCGGGGCTCCTGTCAGCTCCCACCAGCACTTGCCTCCAAATGACAAGAGGTAACCCTCTTATATGAGGCAGCCACTGCTAAAAGCATGTCATTTTCTCCCGCTAATGTCAAGTGGGAACAGATCAGAACAGGCAGGTGGGAGTTAATAACGCAGCGGATTCCTTTTGGGCGCTCCCGCTTGCGTGAACTCAAACTTCCTGCGTGACCTCCTGCGTTGTGAATTGCGAGGTAATCAACTGGGGTGACCTGTTCTCTCCGGCATCGTCTAAATCACTGCTAAAAAAAAGCCCCGACTCATGATAAAAAGGGGTGGGAGGGGTGTGACTACTGACATCTTTCCTTTGAAACGTTCCCTCTAACCTCACTCTTAAATTATCTTGTCCATCATCGCGCCATCTCTTTGTTTTTTTTCCCCTCCACATTTGATCCACAGCCGTTGCATACTCTCCTTGCATAAATCCACTGCGCTGCAGATATACGAGCCCACTTTGAGTGACTTTCCCCATTGATCTGTACATTAGCAGGTTGTTGAACACCCTGAGAAGAAATAGTGGCAGTTTGATTGGCCTATTCAGAGAGGTTTCGCTGCAATCACGAGTAATTTTCAAGCTTACTGACTCGATGGGCTGATTACAGACAAGGTGGAGCAAATCTATTGATTTAAAAATACAGTTCTTTCTCAGCTGATAGAGGTGTTCTTGATTAGCCAGGCCGTTGGAATTCAGTGCTGCTTAAAATTCAGAATATTACGGCAAGAAAAAATCACAAAAATTGTAGCTAAGCAGACAACAGAAGCTAAAACAACAACAACAACAAAAAGTACGCTAATGAACGGTAGCAGCATAGCATCTTTAAGCTAACCTGTCTCAAAACACAAATACAAGAAATATACATTTTGCAAGAAAGATGCAGTAAAATAAAACCCGACACAGGCATTCTTAAAAGAAGTGAATGAGCAGGCTACAGACTATTTCTAACATTTTAGCTTTATTACGTTGACGTTATGCCCGTGAATGTAGTCTTAGTCTCTGGATCCTTTTACAGCCGACGTCCTCAAAAATATGCGTCTGCATGTTTGCAACGAAAGTGTCTGAATGAAGCCAAATCACTGTAAATAAGATACACGCGTGCGTGTGTAGAGCTCCCGCGCATGCAAATTAAACAGCAGCGTACGTGTTTTTTATTATGTATGCGTTTGTATGCTAAGATGCTAAGCTATGCTAAGCTACAACCAGCTTGATTGGCAACGTTCTTTGCTTGGAGTAGGAACTCTGATCTTTTGTGCAGCAGCATCTCCTGATGTCAGAGATATTCACCTGATCCAACCTTTCCTGTGTGATCTCATGTTCCTTTAGAATGAAATTTAACTATTTTAGCCAAACAAAAAAAATGCCCCTTTCACCTTCTCAAGTGTAAAGATGACACCCATCACATCGGGGCTGCATCCCCTGCTGCTGATGAGAGATATAACCCCGGCTACCCACAGTGCATTGCTGGTCTGCCTCTTAAAAAAAAGAGGCCGGGGTTGTTTCATCCATAACCAACAGAGCCATCAGCGGGAGAAACCGGGTCTCTCTGTATTCCGCTCTTGCCCCCCCCCCCCCACTGCAGAGGCTAGAGGTCCACACACACTGTGGCTTCACTCATTACCTTCCCGCTTGGATGCCAGACCCCCATTCACCCCGCTGACACACACACACACGCCGACACCAACACAGTGAAAGCCCCCCCTGATTAATCATCTACTTTAACCCCTACCTCTCCACAGAGCCTCACACCCACCTCCTCGGAAGAGGCAACGCGGCCGTGTGGATGATACGTGATCCTGATTTTGATTGGTATCCTTCCCGGAGAGATGCTGTGGCAGGGAAGCTCCCGTTATTTGACCCTCACACACAGCCGGTTCCTGATAGACGGGCTTTATTACGAACATCTATTTGAGGAAACCTGATCAAAATGAGATTAGAGTCAACAAACGGAACATTGTGAGCTTTCCTTCATATCACAGGTGGAGAAGAATATAAGGGCTAATATCGGCCTTGAATATCAATAATTTTCTATGATTCGAGCAGCTGAAAAAGGTTAGACCCACCACCCCGCTTCTAAGCACAGCAGCAGAATCCATGATTTACGTTTCCTCTTTCCTCGCTGCTTCATCCTATTTGAGGAAGGCTGGAGGTTGCAGACATTCATTATTTCGCAAAACAAACTAACATTCGTCACCGGCGGGAAAAAACACATGATAGTGCACGGTGACAAATCTGTAGGTTGCTGAACTACAATTCTTCATTTCTTTTTTTCCTTGAAGCTGCTAGATGATAGCGGTTACCAACCACGTCCTGCAACATGAATATTCACTTCACGTAGTCCCTGAATGCACCATAACGCAGTCCAGTGATCATTCCAGTGATTTTTTTAACTTCAAAATCTACAATCACAGTCAACTCCCTCCTTAAGCCGCAAATCCGGGCGTCAAGATTTGAATTAATGTGATATGTGATGTGACACTTTTTTTGGAGGCCATTCCGCTGATATTAAATTAGTGACTGAATACCTGAGCTCAAAGATTTCTCCCTTCAGGTATCCCATCCAAATGACTTTTATTTGAATGTATGACTGCCAGCTGTGAATGAGAAAAATCACCCCGGCTGCTGTCACAGTGTCCCGGGAGGCGTTCCATTATTCACTGTCTACGGAGCCGCTCCAGGATTCGTCTCTAGATAACATCGTCTCTGCACTCCGTCTCTCTGCTGGTCCTGTTTATGGAGAAACTTCTTCAAATACACGTATTGACTCAGAGTGCAGAGCCGTATAACACGCTCAGTATTTCCTTTATAATTAGTGCCGACACAATAAGTGAATCGGCAGGAAATAAATTAACAATTTCTGATAAGTAATGAACCTTTTTTAAGTCATTCATGAGGCAACAATGCTGTTAATCTTTACAGCTGCTACAATGTGGCGCTTTGCAGCTTATCTCATGTTTACAGTGTATTTAATATGAATCAAGGAATATTTGTATGTGCGTGTGTGTCCGTCACATATCTCGGGAACAGTCCATCTGATCTACTTCACACTTGGCCGGGGTTTTACTCAGCACTGAATGACGTGCAGTATCAATGTTGAATATTAATACACTTTGAATAAACAAGTACTCTGTGAAATAATGCATTTTCATTGCGAAGTGACGTGTTACAGCCTCACGTTATCTTCAGCTTCACACTGTGAGGCAAACAGATTTTTAATTTAAATAAAAAAGGGAGCACCGGTATTCGATCAGTCTTTGTTTTCGTGTCGCAATCAGTATCTGGATAGAAAAAGTAGCAAAAATATATATTTTAGAGCATAAATGTGAGTAACTAAGCTCAGGTGGGTTCACTCGGCACTAAATCTTCCTCCTTTGCCTGTCTGGACTCCACATCCCTCCGTTTGCATCCTCTCATCCCTGTCTTCACTCTTTAGTCTCCTGCCCTTTTCTGTTTCACTCAGCCTCTCCTATCCTTGTTACCGAGACCATTAAGCTTAGCGGGGCTGGTTAGCCCGGGTTAAATACACATAACCTCACGATGCTCCGGCAAGGGGGGTGGGGTGGTGGTGAAGAAGCATCCCAGAAATGCTCGCAAACACACTCCACTCGAATACACATAGGTCCTCGCTTCAGCTTTAAGAGCAGCGATTGCTGTAATAGCCCTATAGAGGAAAGAGGAGAAGAAGAAAAAAACACACAACAGAGAGGGAATGAAAGGATTGAGAGGAGAAAGAGTTGATGGATGGGTCTGCTTTCCAGGTCACTTAGGGGGCTCCTCCCTCCGTGTCAGACTCTCCCCAGGGTCACCATTACTGGGCACACACACACACACACACACCAGCGTATCGCAGAGTACAAGAACCGAGGCAGGTCGCAGCACAATGGGCAACATCGATTTTACAATATAAACTAATGAAGCAGACCAAACTCAATACATAGAACACACAACATGTACACAGGGGAAGCATGCGCGCACACACACACACACCTTGTAAACACATACCAACACCGTCTCTTTGTTCCTTTTCAATACACTTACTGTAATTGCTGATGTGAAGATATAAGTGTGTACATTACCGAAACACAAACCAATTATACTCGCGCCGCAGATATTCTCCGGCTCTCAAACAAACATGGCTGCACACGGGAAACATGCTAAAATACAGGCACGACTTCCAGGCCTCGTCTGAGAGAGAGAGAGAGGTTGTGTGTGTGTGTGTGTGTGTGTGTGTGTGCTCCCTTGAGGCAGTGTCTCTCCTCTCTCCTCCTCTCTCTATTTCCTTGGTGACAGCTGTCATCCTGTCAGGCCTATGGCAGCCCATTCTGCTCGCTGACACACTACACACTACACACACACTCCAACTCTCAAACTTAACAGCCCCTGCAGATCCAGCTCTGTATCTCCCAAACCACTACTCGGCTCAACCAGACCATCCCCGCAAAAGACAGAAAGGCTGAACTCAACTCTGGGTGCTAACTAGCAAAAGTTACTCTTCTGTTGCTTCACCTTAAGAAACAGAAACGTCTGATAGGAAAACAAAAACTTGTTTGCAGTCATACAGACATACAGACAAGAAAAGAATCTCTAACAATTTCATCTATGTGTGTCCAGGACAGAGATAGTGGTTACCTTAGCTTAGCACAAAGACTGGAAGCGGGGGGAAACTGCTAGCCAAGCAGCATTGGAAGTCAAAAGCTTCTTCAAACAACTAAAAGACATCACAAGAGTCGGTCATGTTGTTTAATGTTAACTTTATGTTGCATGAACGAACCCGAAACTATTTGTTTGAATCTACAGTTTTGTGCCTCATTATTTTCATTTTTTAAGGAGTTTATTTTGGCGGGTAAAAATATGATTTGAAAAATAAAATTTCCAAAGCAACCAATCAGGAGTTCAACTTTATGTACTTGTATCTACATTTAATGATTTATTTTCAGCTTGTCCCTATTTCTGTACCAAAGTCCAATATTCTCTCTCTTTTCGCTCCGTGTTTGGTCTCCACCACCTCCTGAGGGAAGTAACTGTCTCTTTAGCTGCTAATTGCTTCACTACGTTCACCAGCTAGTCTCTAGCTGAGTCTGTCTGCTGTTTGGTGCCGAGCAGGTGGTGTACTGTGGGGTTTGTCAGAGCATTTTGACTTAAAACAGCTGCCGTTTGCATGTAGAAACAGGCTTTATGAAAGTGGTGAGTACAGTTTTAAACAGACTGAGTTCACTCCCTGTTTTTATCTTCACTTTATAAAATGTGGATTTTCTTATTCAGCGTTTTCTTGCAGCAGAAAACATCTCTTATGTGTATCGGGACATAAAATTAAGACGGAAATTGGTTTGAGCTGATTTGCGTCTTTGGTATTTTACACTAGTTTTCAATTACAACTGAAACACTTCTCATGTGACGATTAAAAATCCAATTTCGTGCAAGTACAGTATGCAAAAATCAGCGTTTTACTGCGGAGTGTTTACTGTTGCATGCTGGCGCTTCATGCTGCGACAAGACCAGAATAACCTTCCACCTACTTTTACTCAGATATCTTTGGCGGAAACAAAAATTTCGCTTTTTGTCGTCTTCAATGCAGAATTATCAGCGTTGGCCTTCGACAGCACATATTGGTGCAATCCTAGTCTGCAATTCTACACCAGGCCGACACAAAAGCTGCTGCTCAGACACATTCCAGTCATGTACCGATCTACTGCAGCATGCCGAACACATCCCTCTGACTACCCACAGTACACTGACCCTGTGCTGTGTTACTGACTTTAAAATCTGACTTTACTGCTGAATTTACTGTTTTAGATCCACTTCACTGCACTGGCACAAATCTTCACATCTTCATTTTATAACCCCAAAGGAACCTTTAGCAGTATGTGGTATGTAGTTAAGTCAATAAAATCAGTGATTCGTTGATTGGTAGAGGTGATAGACGGACGAGAATTTTGACAATCGATGTGTTGTCAGTGATCAAGCAAACAATGCCAAACAGTTGCTGGTTCCCGCTTTTGAAATATGATATTTTTCAGTATTTTTTGCCCTTGCCTCACCTGTGTATATTTTAAAAGTACTCATACCAGCGGCAATGCATATTTGTGACAGTTGCAACACTTTCTCAATAAAAGGTTTGAATAGATTTGCTCAGGCTGAGGACCAACTACCAGCGTTCTATTGACCCGGAGCAGTCTGTGTGAGGGAAACTGCTGTGTAGTCTGAGCTATTGTGAATGTATTGTGAATTTAAGTTCCCTCTGGTAAACAGTTACTGTGTCTGCGTCTAGGGCTTTTATTGTGAAAGGTAAGAAACAAAGGAGTAGATCTGGTCTGCGCTGACTTTGTCAAGATTTAAGGAGAAATAAAGTTTGAAGTCTCGGTTCGAACTACAGAGCCTCCGTGTTGTTGTACACTATAGTGTATATTTTGAATACAGCGGATCCTCACAACGTGATTGGGTGACGCCTTTATTTGAAGTTCGAAAGCTTAAAAAAAATCAATCATGGACCCCAAAATAAAGTGGCTGTTTCGCTGCGTAATATTTACGTTCTGTGTAAAAGTTCTCATGACAAAAACAACACTTGTTTCAAGCTACACAAAAAGTGTAAATGAGCAGACTGCAGATATAAACTCAGTCATTGTACATTTACATGTTTATTCATTCAACACCTTCTGTTGTCGTTTCCTGTACTTTGCAAAGAATCATTACGTATGAGGTACAGTATATGGTTTTAAAGTGAAAGACACATACATAATAAACAAACACAGATGCCCATACAAGCAAACACACACACACACACACACACACACACACAGCCAGAGACTGTTTGGCAAATGGCACCCGGTCGGAAAATGTAATTGCTTGAACTTTAGAGAAGTGACTGCAGCTTCTGAAATACCCACGGGAGCCATCAGACCAGTGTTTTACAGCACATACACACATGACCAGTACACAAACACACACGCACGCACACACACACAACCACGAACCTCCCTGTCAGCAAGTGCAGTACTTTAAGTAGTAATAACTGCTCTAGCTGTTAGGGTGAAGAGAGAGAGGGAGGAGGGAGGAGAGAGCCTGGAGAGGAAAGGAACACAAGAGGAAAGAGGAAGAACAAGCAGCGCGTTAATCTCCATCAGTCTGGATTTTTATTCTCTCCGAGCCGGGCAGCAGCAGCGTTGAGAAAATGGGTCGTGAATGTCGATGACTCTACAGTTAGAATATACTTCACCAGCCGCCTAAAACAATAAATCTGTTGAGCTTCATATAATCGCTCCCCGTTACTCTGGGCACTTCACCAACCTTACACATGAGGTTGTGGAGGAATTCCACTCGGCTGTGGTTCTGGAGGAGCATCCCCCCCGATGACATCACTATGATGTCATCGGGGTTACCTTTTTCTTGGCCTGAGGGACTTAAACATTTTGGAGGGAAAAAGCCGGCGCTAAAGAACATGTGGAGTTTGAAAGACACTGGAGGATCTAAAAAAAGATGCTATTGCATTGTGGGAAATGTAGGATGCATACTAAGTTTTGAGAGTTTTGATATCTTGGCCTCTTGCTGCACTGATTTTTACCTTGTATTCGTCTCTGGTGAATGACCCAACTTCATGGACGTGGAATACTGACTCAGTGAAGCGGACCTTTAATCCAGACCAGCGATGGGCTCAGTCATTGAGGCTGATCCTTTTGGATTAGAGGTGATAATGTTAATTATGTTTTAAAACGATAATTACTCTGCTAATTAACAGCTACATCCGCTACCATAGCTTCAAAGCTCTACTGGCCGTAGCATTATTATTATGGCTGGATGCCTTTTAAATGTGACGACACCAGCACCAACATTTGTTTTGGACTTCATTCCTTTTCCTCTCCAGACTTCATTCGATACATCCATGGCATATTGTTCAGGCATTTGATTATCATGACAAATGTTATATAATATCAGCTTCAATCCAAAACGATCATCAGCAGTCAACCCCTAATAACTGACCGTTTCCCACATCTGGATTAAGAGACGCTAATCTGGAGATCCCGTCAGAAGGAGCAGTATCACGCCCTCCCGGACGGATTAATCCCTCGTCCGCTCCGCTGCTGTTTAGAGCAACGTGCCGACTGCTTGGACCTCGGGGGATACTATTGTGTTCCCATGCTTGTAAGTGTTTAAGTGCGAGCATCTGTGTGTGCGTGTGTGTTTGTGTGTAAGCCTCGGGCTGTCCCCTCAGCACTGCGTCTGTATCGACCTGCAGTGGAAAACAGGCCTGTGCTTGGCCATGTAGGCCAGGGAGTCGATAGGGACATCAGAATGAGGGCAGCCGTCCAAAACGGCAACACAATGTGCCCAGAGGCCGTGCGCTCGCACACAAACACACACACTGCATATATATACAAAGGCTTGGCCATTTTTCAAATAGCCTTTGGATTTATGGTTTATAAATCCCCCAGATGGTGATTCATGTGTAATCTGTCGGTAATGGTTACTTGATAAACTCGGCTCCAAACCTCTCTGGACTGTTTTTCTGTTGCATTCACAGACGCCACCGTCACTGGATCGTTATCATTTAAAAATATATAAAATGTAATTGTGTGTAATTGCATCGCGGATTGTTGAGTCATTCCCGTCTAAATAAACGGACACACTGTTACTTCTTTCTGTTTTCTAGGAAATATCCACCAACAAACAGGAAGTGGTTTTACAACTAAGCTTTGGGGCGCTGGAGGTTTAACGGTTCTTACCTTTTGCTGCGACTACCTGGCCCAATTGGAACACAACGATCTGCCAATGGTCTGAGATGGTATCATCCCTCTCTCCTAAGTGAGGCCATGGCGTTATGCTTCTCCCTCCCCATCTATCTGCATTTTTGTGTCGCTTAACTGTGTTAGTCTTTGCGGTAAGAATCGTAACAACGTGTTTTCCCTCGTGCCAATAATAACAAAGGCTGGTCAAAACCCGAACCTATAGAATATAGAAGGGCCCAGAAGCTCATTGTGGCCCCAGAGCCCACAGCAAACAGATGTTCCTGGTGTATTTTTCTTACAGATTCCTGCACATCTTGCTCCAAGGTATAAGCTGTGAGCAAAGCTCCTTCTTCTTTTTCAAGAGAAATGGTTTTATGTTTGTGTTATTATTTCATGAATGCTATATGATACCTAGGTGTTTGTGATCAGCAACAAGCGCCGAGCCCCAAATCGAACCCAAAGAAAAGAGCCGTCTGGTCAGACCTGCATGAGAAAGACCTCTCAGTAACGGAGACGTGTTTTCATTTTCACTTGTAGAAACCATGTGCACAAACATTAAGAGGTTTCCACTTGAATCATTGTAAACTATTGGCAGTACAGCAGGATTAAAAACCTCATATTTAACATAATGCTGCGGTTGAAGTTGTTGAAGGGAAACACCAGCTACTAAAAATACAGTAGCGCTGCAGTGGAAATGTTAGGTGGTGTATTATTGACTTCCTTTCTAATGGATCAATATTACCAATTAATGTGAGATGTTGCACTTTAATAAAAGATGTAAGAAGCTGAATAATTGTGGTCCTCAAATTATCAAGACTGATTGAACTAAAATGTCCTCGTTCATCCAATCGACTTCACACTGAGGTCAAAATACTTTGCTTATTATTTTAGGTTTAGTTTTAGTTTCAACAAGGTTTAGTTTCAGGCAATTTTGTTCAAGTCTTTTGATTGTGGATTTAACTTGAGTCCTCTTTCATGACCCCAGTCAGTCAACATCAGACCTGAGCTGACTGGCTTGGTTTTACCATTGCAGTTCACACGTTGTCAGTGTGGGCGGCACTGGAGGGGAATCAAGCCCTCCACCCGGGCAACGTTTAGTCCCTTGCTCAATCACTCAGCTACAGGACCACCGTGTTGCCGCCTCCCTATCGGCAATTCCCACTGACATATTACTCCATCAAACAGCGATAGTACGTGAAAACAAAAATGATGTCTCTGGGTTTAGCTGGAAAACAGGTTTGGCGCTCTTATCAGGCAGCAGCTTGGGAGTCGGATTTAAATCATTGTGCCTGGATGAGAGGAAAAAATAGAAGACTTTCCTTTCAAAATGAGATATTTGAGATATTTTTTGTTGTTGTGGTTGGATGAAAACTGTACCTCCAAAATATACCTTCAAAATGTCAGGAGACAAATAAAACTGTGCTTTTCCTAGTTAGATGTATTTTTATTGCCTCCAATGCGTTTTTTAAGGGTCCTTTAACTTTAAAAGTCACACAACTTTCTGAGCATGAATGACTTTAATATATCTTAAAAAGTAAAACTCACAACCGATGAGCAATTGGAAACTCTCGGCTCATTTCGGAACCACTTTTCCAGCCAAATACAAACATTCTTCTTGTAATCATCTATATTTGAGCAACTGAATAAATCATTTGAAGTGGCGGTGCTTCATAGCCTCACAGCCTTGGCACTTGGGCTGAACTGAACTAGCTAAGGTGCTAATTCATGCATTGCTGGGTGACATCTTAGTGCTGCCGCTGCTTGCCCTACCTCTGAACTGCACATCAGATGACTGTTTTCAATTATACAAATTAGACTGACTTAAGAGGGGGGGCCTTGATCGCACACGCATCCAAACACGGCGAGAGATCACACGAGCTGAGCATCCCGAGTGGGAAATGGTCTGGGACATTGTAAAATAGATCTGTGCTGAGGGAAATGAGCCAAACAGATCGAGATTGCCGCTCCGCTCCTTTAAGGTTCTTACCCGCTCGTGTTAATGTCTTTCCAGTGGTGCCGTTCAGTTTTCCCCTCTGCCAGAGCCATCAAACCCGTTTGATCAGCAGCAGCTTTGAGGAATGAAGCCACGGCAGCCCCGACATCCTCCCTCCCTCACTTGAGAGGTTGAGAGGCCATTCCCCACTCCCCTGCCTTGTGGTGGGTTGTTACAGAACATAGCAGGGCACTGTTGGGCGTACATGCATGCACGGATGAGCAGCTACGCTCGCAGGTGTTCTCGGTGCACACATTCGTGCGCACACAAGCATTACAACATCCATGCCAAAGCCCTAAAACGCACCAGATGTTTGTGATTCATCTACAGGAATGGCTTCGCCCTCCTGTTTTTTGTTTTTAATCCTCTCGTTCCCTCTCGCCGCTGAAAAGGCTAAGGCCAACGGGAATCAATGGCTCAAACGGCACCTCTCGTTTCGGCTTCTCAGTGGCAAATTATAGTGTCCTCGCCTAAACGGCACCGTTTGAAGGAGGGCAATAACTCTGTTTTCTCACTTCTTTGAAAAGGGGCTTCTGTTCAGGGGGAGTGAGAGGCTGACATCGGTTTTAGCAGATGCTTCGACCTCTGTCAAACGCTGCATTGTGCAAAACGGCTGATATGCCCACCGACGCCAATTTACCGGGGGCACCGAACTGCACACAGCACACGCTGAGCACGGTGCGGCTGAGACCTGCACAGACACTTTCACAAAGAAAAATCACAAATTGCTGAACTCAATCCTCCAGCGCAGTTTAGCCACGCTACTTCTGAATGCACAAGAGTAAAACACGTAACAAGAGGAGACAGTATTGGTTTTTGCATGCACGACTTATCTATTACTGCTGCTTGTTTACTCAAACCTTCACCTACAGAGGGAAATGCACTATAATCTCCCTGAGGTGAATGCAAAGAAGAAGAGTGGCTGATATATAAACACACACACACTAAATGCTCTTTGTGCCCAACACTCCCACACAATTCCCCCTGGCAGCAGCGATGGTCTAATTACATACACCCACACACTTTCCTCCCACTCAACCCCCAACGTCACCCGTCATGTGACATACACCGGGCATACATGATACACGCACGTGTCCATACGATACCGACTATGCCAGAGAACATGCAAGGCATGCAGGCCGTTAAAGTTGATTCGACACAGCGAAGGAAGGCTTCGGTGTACAAATACATCAGTCTATCAAGAACAAGCTGAAACATTTACAAAGTGGTGCTGTTCATGCGTGAAAGGATAACTTCCACTAAAATTCCCCCACAATCGTTTTTATGCTGTAAAAAGGTTGAAAACTCTTCTTTCAGTTTTCCACAAATACAAGAACAAATCGGGTCGGGTGGGTTACTGACAACGCCACAGACCCCTCAAACTGAGGACAATCTGCCCCGGCTGACAGTCGCAGCAGGACCCCCATCCTGCCCCGCAGCGAGAGAGGGCCCAGCGAGCGCTAAGTCCAGAGTCCCAGCGAGGTCCAGTTGAGGGGTGCTGTAAAGCTCACAGCCAGAGCCGTTAGCCACCTTCACCCCGAGTCTTTCCAAGTCCACCTAGAGCCGGCCGCAGCGAACAGACGAGTACGACATGTGCCCGCTGAGAGCCACCCCACACCAAGTAGCAGTCCCGGACACGCCGAGTTGAGTCGCCCTGGCAGACTGCTCAGAGTCCAGTGGTGCTGCTAAAAACGACGCCATTGATAACATTGCATGCCTGCCCTGAAATCTCTAACCTATCACCTGCTGGGCTCTTCACAATCTTTCGGATATTACAGATAATTTTTGCCATGAAATTGGCCAATTTGAAAGATATTGAATATCAGCACAAAATACCAGCAGTCTGAAATACTTGGCATCGGTTTCTGCCTTTAAAAGTCCATTGAACCCTACGGCAGCAGAAGGTAAATGGGCAGGAGGAGGGGGGGGGGGGAGAGGAGATGGCGCGAGATGACGCCAATTGGATTTCAGCAGGATGTAGGAGTGGAGGCGCGGACTGAAGGATGGAGGGAATTCCACGGTATAAAGGAGAGGATAAATTAAAAAGTGGAAATGTGGGCTGAATGGATGGATTAGATGAAGGGCAGATAGATGATGGTTTAAATGGATGATTGGTGGCATGGGCACTGAGAGCGAGAGTGTGTGTGTGCGTGCTCTCCAGAGGTGCAGATTAGATCACTGTTATGACTGCACAAGCCCTCAGGACACAGCAGATAAACATCAACAGATAACCTACACATTTATTCCCACCTCTGCACCATCCTCGCTTCCTGCCCTCTCTTTCCTCCCTCTCTTCTCTCCTCGGATGCAGACTTGCTCTACTTCCATGCATTGGGCCGTCAACCAACTCTTCCTTGTTTCTTTTCCTGCCCTCTCTAACTACATCTAACAGTCCCGGGGCGGTGCACTAGATCACGCTTCTCAATAAACCCGTCAAGCTCTCCTCTACACCCCCCCCCGCCACCACCATCTCCCCATAGCTTTCCGAAACACAATAACAGCAACTCCGAATGCCCCTCCCAACAATACTCCCATCGATCACTTTGCTATCTGGAACACTCACATCTATCACTGCCGGGGAGTTAACCGCAGGCACGGCGCCCGCTGAAGGCCCTTCTGCTCTGCTCCATATAGCTTTGCAAATATTTTCAGCTCACGCACCCCAAAATGGACAAACAGTACGCCCCAATGACTCCAATGTGATGATGTTTGGCTCAGGAAACATCACGAGGGGAGCGCTTTTGTTGTCCTTGATTAAGCGGAATGTCTTCACTTGTACATTTGGATAACATACCGTAGAGAGAAACTACTAGAGCGATATGTAAGGAATAAACACATTAGTGTTAGTCTACGGGCTCTTTAGTCATGAATGTGTTGCCAGCTTCAGCAGTTCACTCCATTCTAACACTTCAGTATTCATCGATTTGAGTAATGCTAGGCTGCAAACCATCACTTAAACTTGTTGCCCTAATAGCTGCTCCCAACAGAGGCCCAAATCTGGCACACCTAGTTTCCAGACATGTGATGAATGAAGTGCAAACTTTGGGGCATGGTTCAGAAAGATTTGGACAGATTTTATGAGCCGACTCTGGCCCAAATCGGCCATAAGCCAAACTTTGGAGGGATGGCGTCCTGAGCAACTGTGTGAGTTGTGACCTGAGCTTCTGTATGCTTTGTTCTCATGTGCCTCTTAGTGCATTTGAGTCTCGCCGGTTTGCCCCTTTTGCTCGCTAATGGCAGTCGTTCTGCACTGCTCTCATACCGCAGTTACCGACGATAACGGCGTCCCGACCCCTGACGTTGTCCCAGAAACATAGCGCCTACCCTCCACTTCCACCCACCCAATATTAACACTGTTAGCTCTGTCAATACTGTTGCTGTTGTTTGCACTGTTAGCGCTGTAGGAACTGTTAGCCGCCAGCAGCCGGCTCGGCCAACGCCATGTTGAGAGCCGTGTGGAGGCAATAGAAATGCTCTGAATACCAAATAGATAACCTTTATCTACAACAACCACAAATGTATTGACTGCTTTTAGCTGGAAGCAATCTGCCATCACTCACCACTTAAAGAAATGAAGCACCTGGAGTTTTAAACAAAGCTTCTCGGGATGTATTATCATTTACATTTTTATCCAGCTCCATAAAACTTACATACTTTGGTGGCATATTGTTTTTATGATAACCTTTCCTTTAGCTTGGCAGCTGGCGCAGCTTCACATTTGACGTTATTAGCATGCAACACAAGAGCTACTGGTGAAGACCGAACTGCTAATATCCCGAAACTGTCTTTGCTCCCGGGATCCGTTTTGGTGAGAAGAGGGAAAAAATTGAAAGGTAACTAATGTGGTCTAGTGAGAGGAGAGAATAAATGTCTGTAACAGAGAGATTGTGCTGAGTTCGGACTCCACGGGGAAGAAAGAGGTAGGTCGGGCAGAGACGAGCAGCAGCTCTCTGACATCCTGTTTGTGCCCCCCCCCCGCCCTCCCCTTTGCATTACAATTCATTCTCTGTGCGAGTCAAGGTTAGACCTGACAGCTCTGCAGCTGTGTATGGATATGTGTGTGTGTGTGTGAATATTTTGCAGCGCCCATATAAAACAGATGGGAATGAAGAGAGATTCATGGGTAGGAAGTACAGTGTGTGCTCCGTCAATGAGGCTGGGGAGCACCTTAAGGTTTGGGTGGCAGACTCAGATCAACCCCCCATGCATGGCTGGAGGTTTGATTCTTAGTTAGACTCCATTATAAGGTAAGGCAAGGGTTTTGAGGATTAAGGGAATGTCGTTATTTTTACATTTTTTATTGAATATTTTCACAACCAAGGAATATTGATATTTGTGCCAGAATTTTCTTTTGACACAATTGAAAAGCTTTTGAAATATAACCTAGACCTCTAGACCCTATAAAGACACAGAATCCACGACAAACTGAATGTTCTTGAGTGGGCGAGCAGCTCCTTCTACACACAAAGAGACATTTTTCACTGCAAGCTTTTTTATTATTACTATAAATTAGAATCACAGAAACAGGCCAATATAGATACAGTTTATTGGCGGGGATAAATATAGTCTGTCCACTTATGCTACAAGTTTATACTCAAATCTTAAAGGTTAGACACGGACGAAATGGCACATTAATGGACAGTTTGACCCCATCAAAATCTTCTTCTCTCCCATTCGCTATCACAGAGATAACCAAGTGGCATCCAGCCCCAGGAGCCTGCAGGCTTCCATTTCAAACATTATACTGGCTGATTGAAGTTACCTCTACTCCTCCTGAGAACAAGTTTTTCATGAAAATGACTCTTTTGCCACCATCTGATTGATATCACAGACGCCGATGAGTCAAGCTGCCATCCAGCTTGTTGCGGAAATGATTGCATTTGCAGCTCGTACATATTCCGCATCTGGTGCGTCTTCACTGGTAATCCTGTTGTGCACAAGAAGTGATAAGATTCGCAATTAAGTGTGTCACGAGAAGCGATACTTCGGAACCATGTTGCTGAGGTGTCTGGAATGAAGAGCGGTGATTTGTGCTGCAGGAGCTGGTCTGCACGCTGATAGCAGTTGGCACTGACCTTTGGCTAACATGTGATCGGATGTCACCGGGCCGGCTCTCATGTGGTCCGGTAGATGCTGTCGTGCAAGCCAACCAGCCCAGCTACTGCGTCGGGTTGAATGCAGGTATCTACCTGGAATTCCTGCCACAATACATGTTTCTCCAGGTTCTTTAGCATGCGTGCGCCTGTGTTTACACCCCAATGCAACTGTCACATGTAAATACTGAAGGCTGACCCCGAAATGTCAATATTATAGCAACGTAACTTTGGGCTATTCTGGAACTGTTTCTTCCAGTTATGTTTCAGAAGTGTGCAAATACGTACACAAAAAAAAGCCTTGAAGTGCTGAGAGATAACGTCAAAATGGCTGCATGCAACGTGCTTCCCATTCCTGCTAATGCATGTAATAATAACCACAAGTTATCATTTTTAAGATGGTCAGACACTTTCATATAATCACCTGGACATATCTAAACTAGTAGGAGCATATAGTGTACCTTTAACATGTATGTTGCTCGCATACATTGAAGAAAGATAATAAAAGTCATTGTTAATAGATTGAAATCCAGCTTTGCCGGGAAAAGAGATTTCCGAGGAAGTAATCATTTAAAAATCACAGTAAAACCCACAACCCAATGGCGATTAGTGAAGAATACGGAAAACTAACGCAGGTAAATCTATCCCGCTCTGTAATTCTGATGGTTCTTTTAGCTGAACAAGAGCCTCAGTCCACCAATGTTTCTCCTAATCCCAGATTCCTCTCCCTTCTCCACAATAATGAGCTCCTCTCAGACTCAAGAGTTGACAGAGGTAAAGCATTTAGCACGCTTGAATGGAGAAAGAGGGAGAGAGTGGGAGTGCAGAGAGAAAGAGAGGAAGATACAGGCCAAAGAGGGATAAATCGAGGGATGGGGGGGGGGGGGGGGAATCTACCGAGACATGCATGAGGTAAGCTTTCCCTCTGGCAAGGCAGAGTAATGCCACTGCACAGTACAAACGCAATGGCTGACTATTGAGGATGAGAGGAGGAAAGGGAGGAGAGGAAGAGATGGAGAGAGGAAGGGGTTGGTGGAGAGGAGAGGTGCAAATAAACCGAGAGGAAGAGAGATCATTGCTGTGTTCTCCTGGTCTCTTAGGATGCAGTTATTTCTGCCCGTCACTACAGCCCAGGGACATGATGTGAACAACATGGGGTTTGTGTGTGTCACGTGATGTGTATTCTGCGTATTTGTGTGGGTGGCAATGTGTGTATGCAGCACTGAAAGCATGTACATGCTTCATTCGTTTCAAGGCCAAGTGATGAAATACTCCTCTCAGAAAGCAGAAGACACACACACACACACACAACACTGTTACTCACACATACAATCACACAAATCACCCTCTTTGCATAGCTCAATTAATGTGTGTGTATGCGTGTTGTGAGAACGCGGACCTGACTTGAATGAGCAAAGAGCTGGAGACTCAAAACGTGCTGTAGAAACAATAATCACGGGCAATAGAAGCTCACCTCAACATTCATGAGGAGTCAAATCAATTAAATCAGTAACATGGCGCGAAGATGTGAAGAATCAAAGATGTGAAGAGGCCCAGAGAGAGATAGTTTTTTGGGGGAGGAGCTAGTTTTACAGGCCTTGAACGCAACATGGCTGACGGAGTGAAAAGAGTAATGAGACAATCATGAGCAGATCATCAGCGAGTGGAGATTAAGCAAGATGCATACGCAGGCACACAGCAAGTGCAATAAACACACCGGCAGCACCTAACTGGCGTCATCAGAGCTCTATAGAAGCAGATCATGTTTGCACATTCACTCTGCATATCAACACATCCCCAGCTACTGTACAGTACCCGGCTCTCTGAAAACCAGTTCCCGAGGAAGCTAAAACGCATGTCAACACACACCTATTCACACAGTTATGACCTATGAAGACGCTTGTTGACCCCATCATGTATCCATAAAGATACCTGCACACACACAGCCTACATCCACACCGAGACCTCGGACGCACGGTCGCGATACATCACCACCTACACACGGCGGTGTCAGCCACAGACAACTGCTCCTGAGCCCCGGCAGAGCAAAGACATTCATCATTATGACAACACACACACACACACATCGAGAGAAAGCGACATAAAGCAAACGTTGCAGCTGGTGATGCGTGAAGACGACTCCATCTCGTCATATATCACACATACTGTATGTTTCCCGCCTAAATAACAATATTATCAACAAAAAGAGTCACAACAGAAATGACGGAGGGCTTCTTCTACTGCCGCTGATGAATTTCTCCTCAATCCTCAGTGTGTGTGTGTGTGTGTGTGTGTGTCATCCTCACAACAGTGAATGAACAGGCTTCTCTCTCTCTCTCTCTGTTGCTTGGGAGGAAGATAAAACTGCCAACATCACCGCTGATTCTCTTCTTCCCCTCTCATTTTCTCTTAATCTCCACATCAGATAAGACACAATTCAAACCCGACCAGCTGTCCGTCCAGGGAGTCGGATGCTGTCAAACCATCACTCCTCCTCCCTCTCTCACACCTCCCCCCCGTCATTCTCCTCTCCCAGTCCGCCCGTGTCAGTTGTCACCCTGCTCCCTCGCCCGGTCTCTCTTCTTCTTGTTCACTTCTAGGATTACTTCTTTACTGGACATAAAATAGCCATAAAGTGTTGTTTGCATGGTTGAGATGCAGCCTTTTGTTTAGTATACAGTTGATAAATACTTTGTGATCAATAACTGTCTGTGTGAAGCTCTTAACCTATACTGCATCAGGTGGAAATGGGAGCCACGAGTGACCGCATTCGGCTTTCATGAAAAGTATAAAATGCATTTTTTTCCAGCTAGTTTTGTGTTGCAAGAAATGTACGTCATTTGTGAAAAGCAGAAACACTAATGGAAAATACTCAAAAAGGTTTTATTGGTGGGTTTTCAGAGACTAACATGCGAGTTAAAGGTTGACGCATTAAATAAAACGAATGACAACAAGTACGAGCGGTGGTATCAGCCTGTTAAAGCTAATGCTGAGCAGACAAGCCTCCCCCCCCTCTCTGAAACTCCATCCCGCCCCCTCATCTAAACAAACAGACACTGCTGTATATTTCTCACGAGAACCCTATGTTGTCCGTCACCGTACCCTCTCAGCTGTTGGCTTCATGATTTGTGTTCTTTCAGGCTCGGACAGGACGGAGCGAGAGAAGAAGGTCGTAAAGAGAATCAGCGGTCAGATGGACATTTTCCCGTCTGAGAGAAGAAACGGGTCGTCTGTGTCGGTGCTGGGCTGTGTACACACTTGACAAGAGCGTGTCATTTTCGAGCATTATCGCGAGTCTGCACCGTGTTTCCCTCTGAACACTGTGTACTTGTTAAAGTCAGCAACCTTGCGTTCTTGTTTACTTGAATTTTGGCTGCAAATTCATTGACTGCTTTTTTGAAGAAACCATTTCTAAATACTGTCCGTCCTGCAGCCCAGAAGTGTGACGGACCCTGAGCCTTATAGTTTGGTTCCAGGTGGGGATTTAACACAGTGTTGAAGGAGGTGAGGGGTCCACATATTTCCCAGAGAGCGACCCGAGTCCTGGCTTCAGACTTGGAGTTAAAGTGGAAAGCAAAGGGCAGAGGTCCCGCTCCATTTCTTTCCCCCTGTGTCTCTCACTTTCATGCGCTAAGCCCTGATCGGACTGGATAGAGAGAGATTAGACTGTTGGTACCACTTAGCTCTCATATGATCTCTGCTAATATTTGTCAAGTCTGATGTTGTCAGGGGCCGTCAGCGTCAACGGGGGGAGTTAGCTCCAGGAAGCGGCAAGGCCTTGAAAGGGAACGCAGCCAATTCCAGGGTAAGGAAGTTAAAGGGCCGGAGACGCACATTATTCATACATCCCTCACTCCGGTGGCCGATACACCCGCAACTGGTGATGCAAGACCCATCAGGTGGAGAGACTGAGAGAAGGGCGGCTGGGAGTTATGATGGCTTTCCTCGCCCCCCCCCGCCGGTTGGGGGGGGGGGGGGGGGCGACGCCGTCAGAGCTGCTGACACTGATTAATGAGAAAGCCGTCTCATCTCTATAGCACCGGGGGTAACAGACTACATGGAGAGTCAGTGGAGGGAGACTCGGAGGGGTGAAGTGCACGGCCCCTGGTGTCACGGTGGAAACAGGAAGATGGGGGATCCTGTGATTCATGCGGTTTAATAATAAGGAACACGTGTTGGTAGTTTTGATCTCCTATAGTATACTTCTATAATAATGCTACGGTGATAAATAGTAGTTTTTTTTACTTGTGTCCCTTTAAGAAGAAGTGATGTCCACATTTAAGACGGCATGTCACAAGTTTAATACGTCCTCTAAAGTTAAGTTAGTCGTATGTAACAACAAAAAGGGAACTATGAGAGAGTCAGAACATGATGTCGAAGAAGCTTTTGAGTCTCATTCTGTCCCACTAATCATCCTGTGACCCCTCAGATTAATCCTGCAACCCCTCTGTGGGGTTCCCAGGTCGGGGACCACTGACATGTGCCGTGTTTCCCCGGCATGGTCCGACTCTGATCGACTCGACTCACTTTTGGTACCGAGTCCTTTTCCCCATTTTGTTTCCCGCTGCAGATAGAACCCCCTCAGTGTGGGAGGGGATTGTCAGCTGATCGCCGTGACTTCGTCATCAACTGACACTTGAGGAATCCCGTCATCGGCAAGATAACAGAGAGTGTACAGCAGGCTGACAGTTTTTTTAAATTCGGGTTTAAATTCTGATTTATTAATGCATGTTTGTGCAGGATGTCCCATCGTCCTGGTGAGAATTCTCTCCGGCCGATCCGTGGTTAGCAGTGTTTAAACCCCAGCTCCAAGTATCGGCTCAGCTCGCTTGGAACCTGGACCCAGGTAGTACCAAAACAAAGTACCAGGTACTATCCTCAACCGCTCTAATTTATAACAAGCTGAACTGCCTGGTGGAAACGCGTCTAACAAGCATGTCTGCGGTGGTTTATAGTGATTCTGTGTTTTAGATTTATATTGTTATCGTCTATAAGATTACGATAGTGAATCATACCGAGCTTGCAGCAGTAAACATAATGACTTTACAGGCCTACATGGGATATCATTGTTATGAATTGTGGTTAGCCGGAGGAACTAAATAGAGTTTACAATGAAAACACTGTATTTTATGGTAAGTCAAACTCCACAGCATCTAATGTAGAAACAAGCTGACCTCCAGCTGCTGAGAGCTGCTGTGAGTGTTGATATATCTGTGCAGAATGCTAAAATGTCTTGCATTATGAGTCTACTGAATCAGTTATTTTGTACAACGCCTCCCACACACAAACAAATGCACACTTCATTATATTTGTTCTTTTCTCTTACAATGTGAGTCACCAGAAGTTAAGTGTTGCATCCCAACATACACCGACAGGGAAAAAGACCTTCATAAGAAGATGAAAGGAAGAGCTGCAGCACAGTGTGTACACACATATTCTCTGCTGGAGAACAAAAAAAGAGAACATGATCCATCAGCAACCGGGCGCTGTGAGCAGAGGAGACGTAAGTGGGACATGCACTGTGGAAAAAACAAACAAAAAAACGCATGACCATGTCGGGATGAAAACCTCCCTTTGTCCCTGCTTTACAGATTCCGGAGTTTAACTGAATTACAGCAAATCCAATTGAAACACACGCGTTACCACTCATCCATGCATTCCTGCATGCTCTCCAAAAAAGAGAAGCCCCCTGTGCTGCTTCTCCTCTCTCCTATTCACTCTGTATTCTTTCTTCTGCAAATGCCGCCCGATGCATTTCATCCAAGTGTCCAAAGTGTGGAGAATAACATGCGGCGAGGGCGCAAAAAAACGCCTCGAGCGGAGTTAAATCATGTGACTGAGATCACTCCACCCTGAGCTTTTTTTTTTGGAACCAACACAGAGACAGACTCTGTGGTCTTTATGTGTCTCGGCACGGTGCGCTCCCACACAGACGGCTGCACGGTCCCCCCAAAAAACCACCGCGTTATTCCTACCCTGCGAGACCCAGAGACGTTATCATGGGCGGCTGCCGCAAATTCGAAGCAACTTCCCCCTCCTGCTATTCCGCGGAGGGGGAGACGGGGGAGCCGATGCTCGACAAGAGTCGACCCTGACGGGCTGCAAACAATTTGAGGGCACGCAGCAGATAACAGAGCTTCATAAAGACAAGCTTTTATTCACGGCGGCGGCATTAACTCCCCATAATGGCGTTCATTCATCACCATCCTGTCTGTAGAGCCGATAACATCCCCGGGCGCTCCCGCGATCCCCGCACAATGTTTTTTTACCGACGGATATTAACAACAAGAAGCCGCAACTAACACAATAACACAGCGGTGCAGTCACGCCGGCCGGAGCGTTAATTGCGACCCCGATTCCAGTCACATATCCGGCAGCGGAGCGACGCTTCCACATCGGACAGCTGCTCTTCAGGACAGTATAGCGATCAGACATCACAAGCGGAGAAGATGGGAAATAAAAGAATAACTCACATTCTGTCTCCGGGAACAAGCAGGCGGCTCTCCACCATCATATCGGGCAGAAAATCCAGATTGTAGGATGAAGTCATGTTGCCTGCCTGCCCTGTGTATATGTGTGTGTATGTGTGCGTGTGCGTACAGTACTGTGCGTGTCTGTGTGTGCGCCTCCGCCTCTGTGCGCCCTGCCGGATAAATGAAAAAAAGGAGCGTCGCTCTCCTACAAACTGCGCCTGGCCGCGGAGACGGAGAGGGACAGGTGCAAGAGCCGATCAGGCCTCCCCAAAAGGCAGTGTAGCCAGCCGCGCACACACTCTGTCCGCATCCAGCAGTTGTCACGTTCTCCTCCTCCTCCTCCTCTTTCTCTCCCCCATTCGCTTTTTCTCCTGCTTTTTTTCTTCTTCTTCTTTTCCGCCGGTCCTGTCTGGAAAATCCGCTCCTGCAAACAGCGCAACTGACGGACTGTTGGGAGAACCAGGTGCCGAGCCGACGGAGGCGTGGCGCGCAACGCTGCAGCTGATCTTTAACTGTTAGGTCTCCTCAGCCATGGCAGTCTCTAACCAGTGTCTGTCTTTGACCATTAGCCGTCAACGTGGACACACGTGTCTTCGGTCTGCAATTCTCTTTGAAGTGAATGGTTCATCACTGCCTTTTAGACACAACATATCCACTTATTCATCCTTTTCACCACGGGATGTAATAGTTTAACCATTACATATCTTGTATCACCAGAGAGCCCTCTTCAGCCCTCAGAGGGGATTTTATCTTGAAGTTTTTCTGATTTATGAATATAAAGGGTTGGTCTGTAACCCGTTGTTGCTCTTTGTTATCATACAAGGAGAGAATCTGGACCATGAGCGATGGAGTGAAATAAATATATTTACATACATACAAACAGATGTTGCTTGATCCTGGTTCACATTAGGCCGTGCAGGCACGCTCACGCAGCGTTGCCCGATAACAAAAGTTGAACATTGTTATAAAAATGCTTCCTGGAATAACACTCCCACGCCAATACATGATGCTTTTATTTTAATGCGGGGCAGATCGATGTAGCCTGCTACGCACACTCATGATTCAGAACACCACACATGCTTGTACCTAATAAAAGGATGGCCAGTTAGGTGATACAATCAAATGAGCTGGCCAAATTTGGAGAGGCGCAATTACGCGTGGGGGGATAGCCAGGTAATAATGAAGCAGTAATTTGCTGCAAAATTGCTGACTCTATTTTACGTTAATTGTGTGGATCCAGAATGTCTCCCGGTGGAACCGTAGTGGGTTTGAACGCACCCCAGTGCAGCATGTCTACCAGGTTGCCCCACTTCCTCCCTCCTCGGTAGGAGGAAAGAAGGGAGGCACTCCAGTAAAATAATGAGCCTCTCTTAGACTGAGAGAGGCGGCTCTCTGGGGGAAGAATATGAGTATCTGGGTCATTGGGAGAAAAAAAAGTGGTCCGTATGCAGACATACAGCAGGGTAAGTGTACGGCGTGGGTGGGACTTGGCCCGCGGCCCTGCTCGGGGGTCAGTCTGCATGTTTGCAAGCAAGGGCCGAGGTCAGAGTGTGGATGGGAAAAGACTGATCCTACATCAGGGGGCCTTGAGGCTCGCAGTGTCCCATGAGCGAGGCTGCATGTTTCACCTCACCTGACCCTCCACAGAACCGGAGTCGTCCAGGATATCATTTAACCAACCGCTGCATCAGAATCGGCTGCGTTCGCTTCATATCTCAGGATTTCATATTCAGGCCTGAAATGTTGTTTCAGGTGACGGCTCACAAGCCAAATCAGACACGTTTATGATTAGACAACAGCGTCAAACAGGGTAACCATGAAAGAAGACATCTCCGTAATCTGTGCGCCTACTATTCCCCTGCTTGTTTCTAACAGATTTAGTATATGCCACATTGTTTTATCTAAACCGAGTTCTTTCTCTGAATCATTCTCTTTTCATCTCTTAAGTTCTGCTCACAGAAATTACACAAAATCATTTGCCCCATTCACTCCTATGGAATTTAGGCATCCAAATTGGGTTTTATTTCCACATGTGGGTTTTGATAATTAGCCTCAGAGATTTCTGCCTCCAACCTTAAAAAATGGAAATAAAAGGAATTCAGTATGTGGCGCTCAAAGCATTAAACAATTACATTAATAAAATCAGTAATTTGTCTTTTCAGATACAATTCACAGACCTCAGTAGTCTTCATGAAACCACTCTCTACTGCACAAATAGTCTCTGTACAAACTGTTTGTGTTCTTGAGACAGATATGTTTAAACCTGAACAAATCAAACCGAAACTATTTCCAGTATTTGTAGTTTGGCTGAACTGTCCCTTTAAGACTGACTCAACTGTGTCCCAAATGGTATCACAGCGATCACAGAGATTGCTAATTGATTGTTCATGCAAACAACTTAAAAAAAAAAAGAAAGAAATTGTATTCTACACTGGAAACCAAGCTGGGAATGCCTGCGCTCACTATTATTACTACATGAGCGACTTTAATGATAATCATCATCGAATAACACGGGTAAGGAGGTAAAAGGAGAAGCTGCATGTGTACGTTCCTCCGTGTTTGCCAAGGGCTTACGAACACCTGTCTCTCTCCACGTGCAGGCGTGTCAGCTGCTGCAGTGAAGACGCACCGACTGGAACGCATGTTGTCATGTACGTCTGCTAAACAGTCGAGCAATCAAATCTCCTCATTTGCTTCGAAAATTCCAAACAAATCCTTTCCTCCTGTTCGCCAAACAAAACGCATAAATATATTAATAAAACATGAACATACTCAATTTTCCATGTAGTCATGAGAAACCGCCGGCAGTTGTAAAATGCACTTTATGCGGCAGCTGTTTTAATGTTGCATTTAATATGTGATGCATGTGTTGGTTAGCATGTGTTGGTTAGCATGTGTGCAGCTATGCATGTGTTGGTTAGCA
>NW_022280051.1:5801007-5806671 GCF_004355925.1 Anarrhichthys ocellatus | reverse complement strand
GATGCATGTGTTGGTTAGCATGTGTGCAGCGATGCATGTGTTGGTTAGCATGTGTGCAGCCATGTGTACACTGAACGCTAGTTTTCGCTCTGGATATTTCTGCATTCTGCACTTCAAGGAGAAATAGTTGGTTGTGTTGCCTTGACCCAATGCACTTTCTGAATGGAATAAATCATTTCATGAAAAAATCCATATGTAACAAGTAGGCCTTTATTATTATTATGTATGAAAGAAGCGTTCTCAAATGGCTGAACATGTTTTACTTCCTTCCATGTCAGACATGCTGACTGTGACCAACAAGCTGTAGTTCATTTAAACAGTGAGGTGTTTGGAGGAGGAATCCTGACCTCAATGGAGGCTTGCATTGATTGATAATGAAAGCTATGTATTATTCCCGGACCTTGGCATGCTCATGTGATATGCACCAATAGCCATGAGGACTGAATCAAGAAGGAGTCTGTCCTTTACAGAGCTGTATGTATTAATGCAGGTTAAGTGAAGTGTGCAAGAACTTTCAAACCTCTAAAGCCATAGAAACCGGACATGCTTGTTTCTGGCTGCTAGTGTTAGCGTTAGCTCACGTTGTTTAGATTATCAAACGGACAACAAATCATAATGTTTGTTTTTGGGATGTTTGTTCAAGACACAAATGTAGATGTTTGTTTCTGTCTGCTCTTGGCTTCCTTCTGGATTCCTGGTTCGTTCTCTGGCTGCTAGCATTAGCAACATTGCTACCTCTAGAGGGCCGGCTACTGTCCAAAGCAAGAACAAAACATAAAGATGCCAATTGGAACAAGAAACCCTGATCTCAGTGCGTTATTTTCCTGGGAAATTGCGATGCAGTGGAAGACAGAATTGCAGAGTGAAAGTGAAAGGAAGCAATCTAAACGTTGATGGTGTCCATAGCCATTACATCGTCCAATCAACATTTCCTTAATTTACTATAATGATAAGTTAAAGCAAAAACCTTTGTATTGCCACTTTCTGTAATACGATTGGAGGAAACACTGACCCTCTAGATCACTTAATGTTCTCCATAGTGTTACATTCACAGCAAGCTTCAATTTGGCCGTTTCTTTAAAAAAATAAAAGTTGAAGGCAACGACAATAAAGTCAGGTTTTTGGTAAAACTTTCACAAACAAATAAAAGACCTCCCTTTCAGAATAGAAGTCTGGCAGGTGGCTGGAACATAATGATGCATCTTCTCTCCTCAAATCTTCCATCACATCAGTGCTTCTTGCCAGATGAGCCCGACGCTAACCTCTCAAAACTTGAAGCATCACAGTCTGCAAGCACACAGCCAATCACGTCTTCTTTCTCCCACAGCAGCAACAACTAAAACAAAACACTGAAGGATGCCACCACATTCTGAAGACAAGAAGAATGAGGATGTGCAATAAAACAAGACATTAGGGAAACTATTACCAGAGAGAGACAACTTCTCCTTTCCAAGCTGACACCTTAAGAAATGCATCCTTGAGCTTGCATTTCCCTCCGATCCAGTGAACATTACCTACATTGTGTTTCCCCCCACTGTTGTTGTGCTCCACCCCTCACCTCTCCTGTCTCTCCATCTCGTCACCCTAGGGCCCCGTGTTCTCCCAGATCCCGCTCATGGCAAGGTCCGCCTCTGCCCTCGCCCCCCCTACTTTTCTCTTTCTCGCCTCTTCCCTCTGTCTAGTTATTTCTGTCTTCTCGCCCGCCTTCATCTCTCTCACCTCGGGCTGAGGAGAGGGGGGGTTGGGGGGGGGGGCTCAGCTGCCCGAACAATACAAATCGATCACTTAGAAAAGGAGAAGTAAGGGAGGGCAGAGGAGGAGAAGAGGGAGGACAGGGTGGGGTGAGGAGAAGGAGACAAAGAGACAGGAGTGAAAATAGGTTGTCAGATTAAGAAGACGCCTCCATGTTGTGTATCAGACTCTGTAAACGATCATCCAGGACTCTACAGGCTGCCTGCTCCCATCTCGCCCAGAGGAGAGGATTGTGGGTAGCTGATGGCGCCGGCTTTTCACACGTGCATATTTAATGAAGGGGCTCATGAATAATTCAGAAGAGCAAGCAGCTGCGTTTGAGCCTAAGTGGACATGTGAGGAGCCCGAAACCAGACTGACCCCGACGGCTACCGTTCATCCTCGCCGCTCGAAACGCTCGGGGAAAAAACACGTTTTGATCAGTGTATATTCCGCACAGCACACAAGTGTGTTTGCAGATGAATCGCTTCCTAAATGAAAGGATGATGGAGGCGTCCCAGTCTCGACTAGTCTCTCCACTACTTTCTTATTCTGTCAGGCGCAGAGCCCGAGACAGAAAACCAAACAAAAAAACACAGATGGAGTGGATGAACACTCCCCCCACATCTCTTTCTAACACTCTCTCCATCACTCTCGCTGCCACTCTCCGTTCAATCTTCAAATCTCATTCCCATATTTCTCTCCAGCCCTCCTCGCTCCTCCATTTTCATGCTTTTTTCATGCGTCTCGTTCCCTCTCCTCCATCACTCTCTCTCTTTCCCTCTCAGTTTGTTGCGGGTCCTTGCTGGATGGACTCTGGTTAGGACACCGTGTTCCAGTTAACATGAATTCCCAGGTCTACCTGTGGGGCTGCAGCCTCTAACTGCTCGCTAACCTGTTTTGCACACGATCTGACACAAACACACAAACTCTAGCACACGGAGGAATCAGCTCAGTGCCTCTTTGTGTTGTTTTATTTGTGTATTTTCATTGTATGTGGATCAGAATTCTGATTAAATATAATGTTGCTGAACAACCTCCAGTCGAAGAGGATCAGAATCTAGTTTTCACTCTTTATTTACAGTCACTACATGTCACATATTCTTATTTACAGGATAAGTTAGGCTACTCATGAATGTCATTGTCTGGCGTGTGAGTCATAATTAAATTTTTTTGATTTGCATGTATACCCAATGATTTTCAACAGACAGCAAATAACGATATGAAAGAATAGATGAATGCAGAGGTGGGACCAAGTCATTGTTTTGCAGGTCTCAAGTCCCAGGTCAAGACAGGCAAGACCAGAGTCAAGTCAAGTCCCGAGACGGTAAGGTATGGAGTATTTCCACGAGTCATTGCTAGTCTTTTTTTTATTTTGACTTAAAACTTTATCCTAATACTACCACAAATATTGTTAAAACGTTTCGTCACTCCAAATCTTTACCATTGAGGCGGAATATCTACTGAGTTTGAAGGTTCCCATCATGCTTTGGGTGACGTATTATACATCTTGTAGTTCCTATTTGCACTGTAACCATACAGACAACAATCAACTGAATTACCTTTGACCCGAAACAAAGTTATATCTGAAGTATTACGCTACACTTGGATTTATGTACATCACTATAAGACCATCTGAGCTGACATAATCTCTGAGAAACAGGGCTGTAACTCCTGACTGGTTAAAGGGGTTAATGCACCTGACCCACATGCACACATGTACATGCAGACATGCACACACCTCCACACACACACACACATTCTGCTTTACACGACAGTCTGATCAAGTACAGCACTGTCGTGCAAATACCTTGTGACCTGTTCACTGACCCTCACACACTAATGTCTGCACCGGTGGTCTCGACATGACTTAAAGTGTGTGTGTTTCTCTGTGTCTCTCTCTCTCTCTCACACACGCACACACGCACACACACACACACACACACACACACACAAACACACTGGATGTCCTCTGCCCCTGAAGAGGCCTCCCGGCTACACTGTGCTGCTGTCTGCTAGCTTTAACGTTCTCTGTTAGAGCGGACTGGACTCAGCCGCGCTGAAGTGGAAACATATCGCCTCTGTCGAGGGAAGACCTCGTATCTCCGGACTCTCAGCCACATGACTTTACCCTGGTTTTGGTTTTCGAGCACCGTTCCTCCTGTGGGACGTTTGAGGATCTAATCAAGCTGAGCTTTGTCAGTTTTTTATTTTTATTGTTTTACAACCTTCCAGCAGATGGTGTAGCACTTTGAGGTAAGCTGCCGCGTTAGCATGAAGCTATAGAATAACTACACCGATTACCAGTGTTGTAGTTTAACCCCTCACAATTAAATACGGCGTTTAGCTTCAGGGGAGACACTACAGGTGAACTACGGTAAGAACAATAACTAGTAGATATCACCATGAAACTTCCCCAGTGATCACTTACACTGAGACAAGAAGTATTTTGCATTACAAGTTTCCTGAAATGTTTAAATATGCAAATGAGGCATTATCTATTGCTAACTTTGGTGAATTTAGGACACAAAAAGACAAAGAAGTACAATATATGTGTATGTGGGATGTTTTCTTTCCACTAGTCTGAAAGAAGACATGTTATGGAAGCAAAACATATCCAAACTGACCAGCGACAAGTGTCTCGCCATCATTTAAAAGCCTTCAGAATTGCCTTTTTATCCTCCATGTGGTCCTTGATGCTGGCGTGTAATTGTAGTGCTATGCAGGAGGTGACGCGATTCTTATCAATATCGTTACCACTCCACATATCTTCTGTTAATAGTCATCTAAACTACAGCCTACATGGTTTATTTAACCTGAGATGTAGAAGAAGAAAAAGCCTTCACGGAGCCGGTGTTCCTCTGGCTCATCTCACAGCTGAAAACCTTCTATATTTGGTAGTGAAGGGTTTCAGCTGGACAGGGTGTGAAGAACACACTTGTGTAGTGCAGTCCAGACCTACAACGGTGTACGACATGAATGGCAGAGTAAACCCCCCAAAAGCTACTCTAAGTTGCACACCGCGCCGTGATTTCTCTCCTCAATGCAAATGGAGGATGGAGGGATATTCTCCGGCCACTCAAAACACTGTACGCTCCACCTGCGGTGCACCGGAGCGCGCTCCAACTGTAATTGGCCATCGCATCGGTGACAGAGAGAGAGGCCCCTCCATTCATCACCAACCCCTCCCCTTCTCCACTCTTCTCTCTCTGTCTCTCTCTCTCTCTCTCGGCACCTTCGTAGCCAATTCCGACCAATCTCTCCCTCACTTTCCAATTTCTCCCCCGCCCCTCCTCCTCCTCCTCCTCCTCTTCCACCTCTGTCCTCCTTCTCCCGCCTCCCTCTCTGCTCCTTTTCCTCATTAAAGTGGGACCCAGGCAGTAGCGGTCACTGCCTCTCATTTATTTTCATTTGAAACTGGTGCAGCTCCACTGATCCTCTGGGGCTGCAGGAGAGAGAGCAGGATGGTGTCATTCTGATAACAACTGACACGCACACACACGCACACACACACACACACACACGGAGGTACTGTACGCCTCAAACACACACACAAAGAATTGAGGAATACAACACATCGCCACCACATGCTATATGCACACAACGCAAATACGCTCAAACTCACACAAAGGGGGGTGTGTGCACATCCCCCCCCCCCCCCCCCACATAGATGCACTTTCACACCCATTTCAATTCACTTCACGCACATATTCACACATTTCATGTACCTGCAAGCTTCCGGGCTCCGTCCCCCCTCCCTCCTCTTTCACATATGCCCCCCCCCCCCTTGATTGTGTGATTTGTGAGAAGGTGATGATAGCGCGGTGTGAATCAGGGGCCGATAAACCTGCACCCATTGTCACCTGGATGATTGCGAGTATTGATCTGCTTCTGGGCATACGGTGCACATGCTCGAGCGTCGAGCGCCCCCCC
>NW_022280051.1:5787531-5800907 GCF_004355925.1 Anarrhichthys ocellatus | reverse complement strand
CCTCTCAGGAGGCCACTTCCTGTACGTGTGTGTCCATGCATTGTATTAGAGTCATGTCGAGAGCGGCGCCCACCTGACACCCTTTGATTGAAAAGGTGCTCGGCAGATTAAATCGTTGTAGCGGAGACGAGGTGCGCTCCCTCCGCCGTTGCTGGTTTTGCCGATTTAAGGAAGGCTGGGAGGAGGAGGGGGGGGGGGGGGGGGGGGAGGTTCGAGAGGCCGTTTTAACGCCCATTGCCCTGACCCATTTGGCTAAATGGCAGGGAGAGTCAGTGACTCTAAACCAACGGTCATATCTGTAATAGGAGACTAATATCATCCACACCATTAGCTAGGCACACTGTGTGGGGCGAGTGGGAGGGGATGCTTGGTTTAACCGCCAGCAAACCCAGAGGACGGGGAAGGAAGAGGGACATGTAGGGCTGAAGAATAATAAAAAGTCATCTCAGAGGCACAAACTCTCACAGGAGAATGTGCTGAGAATTCCTCTACTAAGACTCCTTCCCTTCTTCCACACATGCCGCACTCTGCACTGTAAGTAGCGACGTGCCAACAGGGTGTTTCCTACTTAGAGCACATTAGGTTTGAAGTGGATATGAAGTTACAACGTTTATAGAATACTCCAGGTGTTGGAGACGTAAAAAAAAAAGGTATTCTTTTCAAAATCGACGCAGCAGAGGCCGAGATATTCTCACTTTTATGAGTCTAGTTCCAAAAGCGCTGGATGCTGCGCTTCCTTTGATACAACGTGATGGACCTCCCTGCCTCCCAAACTCTGCACCCTCCTGGTTTGTAGTGCAAGCATCCAAACGTGAGTATTTTTCTGAGACTTTAAACTTTCTTCAGAGCAACAAACCACAGCAGAACTCCCGGTAACTAGTGAACTCATCTTGATGTGTAAAATCAATGAACTTCCACTTTCAGCTCCTAATTTAAAGGTGCTCGCATCCAAAGCACAGAAGCAGTTTAGGAAATGTGGCAGTTTTTGAAGCACACTCAACGTACTGAAGCAATTAAAATACATTACGTAAAAGTGCCGGGTCTGGACAGCTTCCGTCTTTACTTCTCGCCTGTTACACATTCTCTCTCCCAACATGTTAAATAAAAACACTTAGTGACCCTCTGCTTCCAACGATGACGCGCTTGTTTCCCCTCCAGCTACGGTGTTGGACGTGTTTCCGCTCTTACATGCGCAGTGTCTTTTCAAAATAAAACTTCCAACGTAGGTGTAATATCGTAGAATACATTTGACGAGTTGGTTTCACAGGAGGTCTTTAGTCCGATCTTCAGCAGGTGAGTCACATGATGAGCTGGATTTAGTTGACTTGAACATTAAAGAACTTTACACCGTTTGGCCCAAAAGACATAAAGACACAATATCCTTGTCTGTTTATTTGGGATCTTTGCCCTGCTGCTGCGTTGTCCACCTGCAGTGCTACTAATCATAACCTGTGAGTGCCCTCAAGTAAAAGTCAGCATTACTGTTTCAATTCATATCCAATGTGCCGGATTACAGACCCAAAACCATTCAAATGTCCTTAATCTTTCTGTGAAGACCGCCCCGCATTATTTACTTCCGTTGCATTGAAGACGTCTGCACCACAAAGAGCATTGGTCCTCCGATGTACACCGCTGCCTTCAACCCGACTACAGTCGTCCTACCGTCCTGCACACGAGCTAAACCGCTGGAAAATGTCCCCCGTGTTTCTCGCTCGGAGCAACCGCCTGATGCAGAAAACCGTTCAAAGTCATATTTTTCATCGAGAAATTGCAAATGAAGTGCATGCCTCAAAAGCAGTTTCATTTGTCACCCAATGAAGCATTCACCGATTCCCGTCAGCAAATTATGGTGCAATAAATTACTACCTGCAAACATCAACGAAATATGTTGACTCGTTGCAAAACAAGTCAACCTCGGCATGACTGTTTTTCATGATCAGGTGCGCAGCAGACGCTCGTCTCAATCTTTTATGCAACAGGAGGGGAGTTCAGACAATATATCATCATTCATCATCCCTCCGTTTGTGTGTAAAAGATACAAGAAATGAGACAGTTTGAATGAATGAAAAGGAAATAAATAACAAAGACTTGGCTTGGAAAATGTCAAGGCCTGCTTTGGTTTCATCTCTGGTCCAAATACAGACACCCTCTCATCCATCTCTTTAACAATCAATGCCATGAAACAAAACAAACTATTCGGTTCTTAAAGATCTTTAGCACCTTTGAAAGGTGACAGAAATCCTGAAATCTCACCATTTTTCTGCCAAAAGCCATCGAGATTTAAAAGTGTTTTAAAGCAACTGAACACTTGGTTTCTAAGTCTACACCTCAGCTAAATGGCGACAAAAGCAAACAACCCTTGAGCCGTCATCAGATCCTTATTCTGAACATTCATCAATACAATGTACAATGTGCCCAAACTCAGCAGAAAATAGTCTGTTGGACCACATCACTTCAACATACCGAGATACTACGACTCTCGACACCAGGAAAAAGAACAGGAACATAAAATGATACATATTCATGCGTATGTGGGTGGAATAATACTAAAATGCAAATTAGCTGAAGGGCAAACACAACTGTATGACACACACTGTTCATAAATAGAAGTAACTGATGTCAAAGGTGAATGACAACGGACTGCCGGGATATTTCATTTAAAAGCAGAGCGGGGGTGGGGGAGCTGTTGATGGTACAGTCGAATTCCACTTCCTAGTTTTTCAGCTTTAGCTGCTTGTCTCAATGCTGCTAACACAGCAGGAGGAGGAAAGAGAGACAGAGAGAGAGAGAGAGAGAGAGAGAGAGAGACAGAGAGAGGGAACAAAACAGAAAAAGGGAGAAGTACAAGTGTTGGATGTTCCGCTCGACTGGGCGAACAGTCGAGGGAAAGCAGGGAGATATCTCCCGCCATCGGACAACAACACCGAGCGCCAAGGAGGAGGCATTACGGTAAAAGCTGTTTGGAGCAACCATCCCAGACGCCAAATCCTCTCAAATGAAGGAATAAGCCAGCACCTGGACTTTGTGTAGCCTCCCCTCACCCCCCCCCCTCCATATAACAACAAAAAGAAATACAAAATGCTCACATTGTTGATTCAAAACCAGCCATGCAACAACGCCACACCTGAGATGGAAGCGCACCAATCCAAGAGACGGATGCACGGACGCAGCATCTAGGTCAGAAACAAATAGGCGACCACGTGTACGTGCGTGTGTGTGTGTGTGTGTGTGTGTGTGTGTGTACCTCAGCAGCAGCTCGTCGGTCCCCATGGATCCTGGAGGGGGGCAGCACATGCCGTCGACGCACCCCCCCCCCACAAAGCCGAGCTCGGACGAGTGCTCCAACATCACACACGTACACGAAACAAACGCACCTTATCGGCTACAAAGCTGCGCTCGCTTCCCCTTTGTTCTTTTGTCCTCTTTGCTTCTCTGTCTCCCGCCTTGTTCCTCTAAGCTTCTGCCGTCGTTTCCCCTTTTCTCCCCCCCACCACACCCTCCACCTCCACTCTCTCTCTCTCTCTCTCTCTCTCTGGTAGAGCGGCAGAGCAGTGGAGACCCCAGTGGCTTGCCTAACTGAAGTAATCCCCTGTGACAGCTCAGCTCATGTTGTTATGTTGTGGGCCTATTTGAGTCTAATACCACAGCTCTAGAAGAGCCTAGCCCCCAGTTACAGATCTGGACTGCATGCTCGGCTGCCGGGGCCTGGCGGCCGAGCGGCACAGTCCGGCGCGGCACAGTGCCGTGCCAACGATGCCCACTGCTCACGTCTCTTTTGGTCATGGCTCAACCGGGTCCCGGACTTCAGACGCACAGCCGGAGACAAGAGGAGGAAATGAACCGTCTGGCACTCATGAAGTTTTTATGCGGTAAATAGATTAACAGCAACTGCAAAGTTGTATTGAACCGATGGAAAGAAGCCAAGTTCAACATCAAGTCAAGCGTGTGCAACATTTCCATACTTCATTAAGAGAGCAAATAACCTCAGAACTTGATCTTAGTACATCCATCATAAAGATGTGCAATAACTCCAGACCCCGGCATTCATCCCGAGGCCCCTGACCAGTGTCTCTCATCTGATTTGTGCTAGACGTGGTGTTCTGATCAACCTTTTATTTGCAGCTACCGCTTTGATGCTGCATCCCGTCCTCGCCTAAGCTTTCCACAAATGGTTGGACCACGTCTATAATAAAAGACCAAATGAATCCTTTTCCAGAAAACCTTTACTGCCCATAGTTCCTGGTATGAATCCCAGATCTCAGAAGACCTGTAGGCCCCCCTGATTCCGTCAACAAAAATTGTTTTGATGAAATCAAATGTCAACCTGGTAAAAATAAAAATGTCCCACCATGTTTTCCAAATACATATATATTTGAATCAAGCTTGTGCGTCTTGATGAACAGCAACAGGTGTGATTGACCTTACAGCGCGTACAGCCTTGATGCTTTACTTTACCAGGACCTTCCCTCAGATGTCTGTCTCTATCTGGACCTAAAGCCTCCGGCCGGTACGGAGCAGACAGCGAGTCTCATCCGGACGGGTCTCGTCTCCGGAGGGACGGCCCCGGTCCAGCAGATGATGCCCGGAGAAGAGGCAGCGCAGACAGGCGTGTCTCAGTGAGCCGCCCTCCCGAAGGAGACGCTGCCAGACCCTGCTCCATATATATATACCTGGCACATCGCAGCCGCTCCTCCCCATAGGAGGCCGGGGCTGAAGACACAGGCAGGGAGCTGCTGATTAAAAATTCATCTCTCTGTTTATTATGATTTATGCATGTTTCACTGAGCCAGGAACGAGAAAAGAGAGGAGAGGAGAACAGCTTCATTAGTGCATATTGTGTGTCTGTGTGTGGCTACTATGCCTATGACTATTGTGTGTGTGTGTGTGTGTGTGTGTGTGTGTGTGTGTGTGTGTGTGCGTGTGGCTAGCTGGCAGGTGGGGGATAGTAAAAATTATGGATTGTACGTGAGCTTCATTAGAATGTTTGGCATACAGGGCAAAAATCGTCTGTCTTCACAAAACACCTGCATTTCGCTGACAAACAACAACAATCGAAATCCTAAATTACCCGCCGTGCACGGGCCACCGCCATTAAAATGCAGCAGGCACTTTTGCTAACTTCTAACTTGATGACCCATTTTCCGCCTCTGTTGTTTACCGTTCAAAATGGGATCGGCCTCTCGCTGCACTTTCTCTCAGCCAAAACCGATGGCGGGCTCCCGTTCGGCGATAAATATTGACACACGGCGAGCGTGTCAACAACAAAAAAAGAGTGAATAAGAGCACAGGACGGGCCACCGGCTCTCTGATGTAAAAAAATATCATGCATCCAAGTCAAACAGATGCTGCAGCCACCGATCATACGTTGCTGACTGTTCATTACAGTGAAAGCTGTGAACGCAGCGATGCTTCTAAATGAACAAATGCAATTAAGTTCTACAAATGTTCCGGTTGTTGGGGTCGCTGACGATGACGATTGATGATTTGTTATTCACACTGACAATAGCTCATATTTCTGCAGATATTAAAGCTGCTCTCGGCAGTATTTTTGCATTAAAAAACACTTTTAAAGTAGTTAAACCCTGTTTTATGAACTAAAAATTCTTGTGCCAGTTACATAATCAAGTTTACTGCACTGCACGCAGGAACGTGGAAA
Organism: Anarrhichthys ocellatus; assembly: GCF_004355925.1. Lineage (NCBI taxonomy): Eukaryota > Metazoa > Chordata > Actinopteri > Perciformes > Anarhichadidae > Anarrhichthys > Anarrhichthys ocellatus. Next base: position 5,795,251 of record NW_022280051.1, on the reverse strand, counting down.
AATATGCATCAAAAATACTATTGCCTGCTGTTGCCTTGGGTAACATGGGGGCCGTGTGGGGCCAAGCCACTGTCCTAACGCTCTCGTGAGTAATTCCGGGACATGACACAGCAGAAAAGCATCACCGTCACTCCTTGAACCGGCTCTTACTGTCCAATGTACCTTGATTACTTCCTCTGTCTGCATAGCACATCCGGTGTGACATGTGACGTGATGCTAAGTGACACAGCCTGTGTGTTTCGCCCTTTAGACTTCTTCTCTCCCTCTCCCCCTCCCCCTCCCCCTCCCTCTCCCCCTCCCTCTGAGCGGGTTTGCGTGCAGTTTTTCCTGACATCATCTTCCGGGATTTTCAAAACGCTGCAGTTTCCTTTTTCTCGTTAGGCTGGGAAGTATGTTTCACACCACGGGATGCTACGACTCTAAGCTCGGAATAATGATGATACATATTTACAGGTGTAGAACGTCTGACTAGAGTTCAAGTAAAAGACATGTAAATAGTGCTTTTATCAGTGAACTAAGGTCTGATTGCGTGCCGCTAGTGCAAAGTTACAGAAATTCAGAGGTGCACTACCAAGCGCAACTTATCTGCAGAAGTACTCTTCAAACCCAAGCTTAACTCGTTTCACTGCGATCCCACCCAGTTGCCTTGAAAATTGGCACTTCCACATAAAAATGAGTTTCTTCTAACACGGACCACTCTGACCGTCTCTATCTGCCTGCTGTTCTAAACCTGCTGCCTGCACATGCTCCTGCGTTGATAGGCTACCGTTGGAGGACATATGGCAGCGTCTGGGAGAGACATAAGCTTTGGGGTTGCAGGGCGGGGCACCTGGTACCGTCCAGAGACACTCTCTATGTGCGATGTGCCAAATTTAGCCCCATTCACAATCCTGCATTTTACAGGTTTGCAGTCGCCTCCCTGCTGAGCCGTGACATCAGGCCCTGTGAAGACGAGCATCTTGTTTTTGTCATTCACAGGAAACACACACACACACACACACACACACACACACACACACACACACACACACACAGTGGCGCTGACATCGCAGTAACTTGAGGCCACGACTCAAACCGAGCAGCCTCCGTCTCTTGTAAATTGTGTTTACAATTTAATAACCTATTTGTTTGTTGTTTCCGGCGAGTGGCTGCTTCACTCTCTCTCTCTCTCTCTCTCTCTCTCTCTCTCTCTCTATCTGTATCTTTCGCTCCCTAACACGCTCTGACAGCGAAAGGTCAATGCCCATTGGCTACATGGGGGGCACTGAGTGATGTAAAGGGGAGGGGGGGGGGTGTCATGGTAACATGCAGAGCTTCGGCAAGGACGCCATTTTTATTTGTTGTTGTGCCAAACACCAAGTCCACGACTTCAAGCGGGATCAAAAGACCGGTGGAGCTGGACTCGGGCGGGAGGCGCGCCGGACTGGTCTCGCTTTAATTGACTGGCGGTTCACCGGCTCGGCAAATGGGAGGGGCGGGACTCGGCCAGTCATGCCAGCGGAGCAGATCTACATGTAAGAAACAGACAGAGGGGCCTAACGAGTTGTGAGCAGCTCTGTTATGTCTGTGAGCCGACGTTCCGCTGAGCTTGGCTTCATATTAATAAAAGAGGGATTACCAAAAGTCTGCAGGCTCCTCTTTGGCCCCTCTCCACCCGTCCGCCTCCCTCCCGCCATCCTTTTTGCTCCATTTTCTTACTCCCCTCAGCATGCTGCTCACGTTCATCCCATTCAGAAAAAAAAAAACCCACTCATCTGCCTTTACTCCTGTCTGTCTCTGTTCCATTCCTCTCCACTCTGCCTCTAAGTACAGGAGGGGAAAAATGCACCAAAACACAGATAAATTATTTAGATTTCTTTTTTCCCCAAAGAGAAGGGAAGAAAGAAAAGATGCTCGACTGTGCAGTTTGAAAGAAAAAGGGGGGAAAGAGGTAAGTGGAGGGTAAGAAATAAAAATTGCATTAGATACAAGATTCCGCAATCAGCCGCGTGATATGAAGAATTCATCTTATCTTTCACCGGCACACACGGACGAGTAGGAGAGCGCCTCCGAAGACTTCAAGATGACAACGAGACGAATTCGCCTCTCCATCACGCCGCCATTCAGCCATTGTGGCGGCCGACACCTGCCGATAAGCGGACGTATTGTTGCCATTGACGATGTCATTACGGGACAGTAAACAAGTGGCGCGGCGGAGGGTCAGGGTAAACCAGGCTGGGCCAGAAGGTCACCAAGACAATCTGGAATGAAAGGACGCAAGACCTCGAGGGACAGATAAGATTCCTCTTCTGTTTCTTCTTTCACATCTTTCTCTTTTCTCTCTCTCTCTCTCTCTCTCTTTCCTCTCAAAAGCCAAGGACGGGCAAACGCTTAGAACAAAGCCCCGGCACTGCCGCGTAATCAACTCCTCTGTACTCCAACAGAAGCAACACAATCTTCCCTGGAGGTCATCCACGGGAAGAGGCTTAGCGGAGGAGGCAGGACGGCTGCAGGATCACGGGCTATTAAGATGGGGAAATAGGATGACATTCGCCCGGCCTCTCGCTCCTTCCACAAAACACTGTGTTTATGTACAAACATGAGCCGAGGCTGCAGTCACATCGATGCCGTGCAGGTGTAAATGGTGTTTTCACAGGTTTTTTTGCGCAATCTGGGTGTTAAAGCCAGCAAGTTCTAATTTGTTTTTCCGAATCGCTGCAGGTTTTAACATAAACACGACCTTTTGTTACGTTGTGTGGGCTAGGAGTCAACAGCTAACACTGTTAGCAGACACTAAGACACTACAAGACTGAACCATCAAAACCATTTGGGCTCTGAAACTATTTCCAGAGGTCCAGCAGAACACGAAATAGAAAATATCTTCAGATGAATCGAACAAGCTCCATCATATGACATCGGCCTCAACCTGACACACACACACACACACACACACACACACACACGCTCACTCACTGCAGGTCGGTGGCAGCAGTGGTCCTGTTCCATTTGCAGACATTAGCACAGGGAGATTAATTTGCCCCCTTCCATTAGGTGGGAAAGCAGCCGTCATGGCTGCTCAATTATCCTCCCTAACAAAAAGAAAAATACACAAACAAACAGGGGCATCCAAATAATAAGCGAGTGTGTGTGTGTGTGTGTGTGTGTTGCATCGTAAGGATGCATAAGTGTGCAGGTATTGTTCGCATATAGAAAACTCGGAGCGGTAGAGAGTGTGGGGGTCAGGTGTGGCCGGGTTTTCCACAGCGGCTGATGCCTCATTAATGTAAAAATGTGAATTTTCCACTCTAATATTCAGCACCGAAATAGAGCGAAAGAGATGAGTGAGAGAGAGAGAGAGGGAGGGATAGAAAGAGAAAGAACTGGGGATGAAGGGAGTAGGAGAGAGATAGACGTTGCTGTTGTTGTGTTTAGACTTGCCGTCTTCCTGCGTCTCCCTCCTCCTTTGTGAAGATTTAGACTTCATTAGAATTATAATGAACATCAGCGAGGCTTTCGCTGAAATATTTCTGGCTCCTTGAGAATGAATGAATGAATGAATGCACGAGCAAATCAATTCAAATCTGCCCATTATGCCTGTTTTCTGGGTCGCGTCAAACACGCATAATGTGCCGCACTATAGGCGCACGGCGCTGCGTGTCGCAGGCAGCCGCGGTAATGAGCTAAAATTAGAGGATCATCCGTCATCATTCCCGACATCGTCGCATATTCTGAAATCAATTTCATATCCACGACATCATCGACGGGCTCGTGGCGGCGTATTGACTGACTGAGAGACACATCGGAGCGCCATGGCGCTGCTGTTAACGCCACAGCGGAGTCATGTGGAATGCAGGCGCATGTGTGCACGTGTGTGCGTGCATGTGTGTGTGTGTGTGTGTGTGCTTGGCTGTCGTGCTCCGCCGGTGTGATGATGTTGCTGTGTAGAGACTCGCTAATTGGCTCACCTGTCTCTCAGCCATCTGGAGCCTCTCAAAAAAAGAGGGGAAAAAAACCACAAAATCGTCACACGAGTTCCCCCCCAACAGCACACACACACACACACACACACACACACACACACACAACACACACAAATGTGCCTAAATGCAGGAAAAGACAAATGTGGCAGCGTGCCAAAATGAAGAAATGTAAATGAAACGCAGAAGCAGAGAAGCAAAGCGAGAGATATTCCTCACGTCACACTCTTGGTATTGAAAGTTTTTTGCTCGCAGAAGTGATCTAAGAAACCAAAAAAACAAGCAGTGGGGTCTTTTCTGCCGAGCGTCGTATGGTAATCATACGCGGTAATGATTAATTACGGCGAGAGAGATGTTCCTGCCGGGGCAGAAGTCGGCAGCGAGAGCGAGCATGCAATCAGGACAGAATTACGATGAATGTGCAATAACAACAAATGATGTATTATGAATAAATGTTGTTATTGTTTTAGGGAAGCAATGGAATGTGAAGAAGACACACCCATGACTTCAGCACCCCCCCACCCCCACCCCACCTCGAGAGCATCAGCTGGAAGAAAAAACACTCCACTATCCCAGAAAACCCTGGGGCCATGCCGCTGTGTGTGTGTGTGTGTGTGTGTGTGTGTGTGAGACGGTGGGTTTGATGAGTCTGCTCTCATGCAGCAGTGTTTCAGGAGGACGTGACAGAGTGTGTGTCTGCACGTGTATGTTTGTGGATTGATTTACCGGCGATGTCAACGGAACAAAGAGGTCAGGCTGCGGAGCCTCTGACGCTGCCGCCATCTTGGGAGCAAAAAATAAATAAAAAGTAGCTTGTGTGATGTCATCAATTTAAGTTATTATATAATAGAAACATTTGTGAATAAATAATTTAAAGAAATAAGTGAGATCATGAATAAATAATAATACAAAGAAGATTAATAACATGAAGATAAATAATTAAATCAAATTAAAGAATTATTGTGATTAATGTTGTAATTATAATTTAATAATAACTAAAAATACTAGTATAAAAATGCATACAAATATATAATACATTATAAATGATACAAATAAAAAATTAAATAAACATAAATACAGAAATTATAATATAAATATAAATAATTAAATACTACTATGCATGACTCGTAATAACAATAAAAATGCATATTATTATAATTTTTTAATTATTATTTTATAAAAATACATTTTTTTTTACAAAAGTAATGACTATTATGAGAACAATCATCATTATTATTATTGCTATTATTGAAGGGCTTAAAACAGCAGTAAAAAAGGCTCTGAGCTTAGAGACGAGGTGTGTGTGTGTGTGTGTGTGTAACAGTTCTTATTCTCTCAGTACCCAATGTGTTCCAGGTCAATGGTCTGAATCCCACACAAAGAAGTAAGTCTCTCCCGAGCCACTGTATGCTCACCTGCCACCCAGTGAGTGTGTGTGTATGTGTGCGTGCGTGAGTGTGTGTGTGTGTGTGCATGTGTGTGTGAGGCTTGTCCACAGATTGATCCTGTGTCACTCAGAGACAAAGCAAACGTTCCTGAGAGAGAAAAGACAGATTGTGAAGACATGAAAGAAGAAAAGATGCCTAAACGCTCGTCCAGCTCTCTGCAGACCCCCCCCCCCCCGTCCCTCCCCATCATTAGCAGCTCTTCATAACTCATGTGTTTGGATGAAAAATGGATGAACAGCGAGCTTGACACCAGCACAGCCTCCCACAATTAAAATCCCCGGTGAGAATTTCATTCCCACTTTTCCCTGCTGTGACAGGAAGTGCACGGGAGGTGTGTGGAGGTTTGAATCCAGACGCCAGATGGGAAGATGACGGGGGCAGACGATGATTCACCCAAATCACATAAAAACATAAAACATTTCCTTACTTACCTCTAGCAGCATCTATGCAGATAGTTCTGGTTTTACCTGCTCAGGTTTTGAGATTTCTGACGCCAAAAAAAAACAAACTAGAGAAATTTGGTGAAAAGCTTTGATTCGCTGTTTGTGGCCAGAAACATCTGCAAGTAAGGACGAGATGGAACTGAAGGTTTCTTTAAATAATCTCAACTGAACCAAAAACCTCACTGTGTTCATCTGATCACCTGACCAAAGCTGGAAGCTTCAGAAGGCCGTAAGTGGACCTTGAGTTGATATAATTGTATAATTGTGTTCTTACTTTTCACAATAAAAGCTCCCCGACGATTAATATTCACAGGTGTTGTTGATTCGTCACGACAAAGGTGTGTAAAGGCCTTGAGCAATCTAATATGTTTTAAATGTGCCTTCCAGTAAGGCGCATACATGCCTATACTGTGTGAAGGAGGAAGGAAGAACGATATGAGGAGAAGAAGAAGAGGAGGAGAGATGTTGGGTGTTTCATCCTCTTCCTTCTCAAGACAAAAATAGTCAGATTTTGATTCTCAGGCCTGTGAGATCGTGATCGCGTGTTCGTATGAAGATCTGCGTCATTCTCCCGATTCGCAGAAAGCATGACTCATCACGTTTTACCAGAAGTTCTGGCGCCAAACGAGCAGATTCCTCCATCGCTGTCAAAATGACGCCAGTTACGCTGACGTTTGTAGAAATTCTTTTTTTCTCACTGGGGGATAAATTAGAGTTCAGGAAGGAGCTTCTGACACTGATAACTGTCACCGACGAGGAGGGAGAATACTCCAGCCGGCGTTTTGTGACTGCAGCAAGGCCCGTTCATCCTCTCATAAATATTCAGATGTGGGAATACTTTTTTTTTGGGGGGGGGCAGAAGCGGCGCACTGAGCAGTCGCTGCGGCGAGGGAACCGTCGTTGTCACGTGGCAACCGGGGGGAGGCAATAACGGACGCAGCGTACCGGGACGCCACATTGTGTGAATCCCTGTAATTATAGTCTCCTCTGTCTGTGTGTGTCTGGCTCTGTAAACAGGAAGTGTGTGTTTGTGTGCATTTGTGCGTCTCACACACACCTGCTGCCCTCGCGCCAAGGAGGAACTCGAGGCCTTTAGAGAGCTGCCGTATCTTTTCCACTCATGAGCTCATGCTATTCATACGCTAATAAACGAGTGTTAACGCCGATTTGTGTACTTTTTACCGCGTGAGGGCGGTACGTGTGCGTGCGTGTGTGTGTGCACGCGCGCCGTCCTCCCCGTCTCAGGAGGTCATGTCAGAGCCAATAGCGGGTTTGCGGCTCATAATGACCGATGCTGAAAGGCATCGGCGGAGCCACGCTCGCTAATTATCAGCTGTGTCTTCAAAGAACATTATCAGCACAAAAGACCTGCAATTATACACACACTCGGATACACACTCGCACACACACTCTGTATCACCCCCCGCTACCACCGCAGACTCTTCCTCCTCCCAAGCTGTCTTCTTCTCTCTTGATTGCTGTTGTTGTCTCCTTTTAAGCTCCATTCTGTCCTCCTTTCCTCTGCTCCCTACGACTCCCGTGACTCTCCTTCCCTCCATCCCTGCTCCATCTTTCCAAGCCTGTTTTCATTTCCTGTCCTCCATCGCCATCCTCCAGATTCCAACCCTACATCCTCTCTTTCAGCTCCCTTGTTTCCACTTTTCCTCCTCTCATCACCCCTCCCGCTTCTTCTTCCTCCTCCTCCTCCTCCTCCTCCTGGCCCAAAACATACACTTAAATAACGAGCCGGGTGTCAGTCAAACCGCCAGAGAGCTTCATTAGAGGAGGAGAGAGCACAGGATCAAATTATACGCCCAGTTCTCTTTCGAGTGTGCGTGTGTGTGTGTGTGTGTGTGTGTGTGTGTGTGTGTGT
>NW_022280051.1:5785053-5787521 GCF_004355925.1 Anarrhichthys ocellatus | reverse complement strand
ACACACACACACACACACTCTGAAATGACGCAGCTGTGTGGCGGATTAGCGTGTAACACACCCCGTTTGTCTGTGTGTGCGTGTGTGTGTGTGTGTTGTGTGCGTGTGTGTGTGTGTGTGTGTGTGTGTGTGTGAGCTCGTGCACAGCCTCGCCTGTTTCCTCCAATCAGAGAGAAAAACAAAAGCAAACTATTCTGCCTAATTATTCACAGCCACAGTCTCTTTTCTTTCCCTGCCGTGTTTTCTTCTTCTTCTCTGCCGGCGTCTCGCTCTGTGCCGGATCTCGCTTTTGATCTCACCTGCTGCGTTCGCCTGAATACCGTCGGGTTTAGTCGGATTCTATATCGGGACTTTAGGGGAGACACCCAAGGTGAGTCGAGTAAAAGCAATAAATAGATATCACCGTGAAACTTTCCCAGTTGAATACTGACATCAAGTCAATTACTTCCAAGTTTTCTGAAATATTATGTTTAAATATTCAAATGAGGCAGTATCTAATGTTAATTGTTGGTGAATTTAGGAGAAATCGACACACACAAATAGAGAAAGTAGCAAAATAAACACCTGAATGTGTATTTTGACTGTTTTCTTTGCTGAAAGATGACGAAGATGTTATGGAAGCAAAACAGAGCAAAAGGTTTGCCTGTCGTGTCTCCCCTTTATTCTATTATTACAAAATCAATATCACACAATTATGTTTTGATAAAATAATATATCAACATTTTATCCCTTTTCTTCTGCACTGACAACAGCACCGAGTACTTATCTAGAGGTTCAATTGATGAATAAAGAGTGAGAGTTGAATGTGAGGTATTTAAAGGGCTACCTCAGTGCTGGGGATTGATTCAGCCCATTAACATCACATATTCTTTACATCACTGCTGGGGATTTCCCAAATACACGGAACGTTGTTAAATGGATTTCTCACCATTAGATTCAGCTCATTTCATTACAGAATGAAAAATCGTCTCGCAGAGACTTAAAACCGGCTCATCGAGGATCCATCACGGTGAATATTTCGCCTCCTTTCATCGGGCTGCCACTGTATTGTTTTGAGAGCAACATTTGTGTTTTTGTCTGCTACGTTTAATCTGATGGTTTGAGAATCCCGTGACTCGTTCCTCAACATCACCGACCCTCGCTTTGATGCTTAACGACCTATCTGGGAAGAGGTGACTCATGTACTGCTTGGTACAGAATCACAAAGTCTGTTTGTCCTGTAAAATGAATAAAAGAGAATCTACGCATCTCAGCGAGTACCCGGAGGAACGCACGCATTATAATCTATTATATAATAAATATAATATTGTTGAATATTTCCTTCAGTGTAGAAAAGCTAAATAATATCATCATGTGCAAACAAACAAACTAATGATGAAGGTTAATGGCCGTACTTACAGCCACCGCTGCTGAAGAATTTTGAATTCTGTAAATGTTTACGACACCTTCTATTGTGAGGTCCTTGCATCGTTCATACTAACTGTACTATTTAACGAGTGTTTAGCATTATCTGTGATTATAATCCAGATCATAGGTGCAGCATAACTCTTTATGAGGTTCATGTGATGTTAAATGGATCAAACAGGTGGAAAGTGTTGGTGCTCTTTCTTTCTTTCTGCTATCTCCCTCCATGGTGGAATAAACGGGGGTGCAGTGATGATGTTCATCCTTTTCCTGTTAACTCTGCCTCCGATGAGAAATAGGTTCTGCTATTTTAAGACCGGCCCTTATTTAAACCGTCTTCTCCCCTCTCCTTGCTTGATCTGTCGCTCTGTCGCCAAAGGGTTTAGTTTAATGACCCTCCTCGGCCGTAGATCTGAGCCGCGTCACACCTCTCCTCATTCCAATTTCCCTTTTTCTCTCTCCATTTTATTTCTCACTCTCTCAACACACCAGCTAGTCTCGTCTTCCTGCTGTCCTTCCACTTTGCCCCCGACCCCCCCAGCAACATCGCCAACAGCCGCTCCAGTGCTGAAGCTGAAGTGCCCGTTGATAAAGTCAGCGTTCGGACTGACGCCTGAAGGTATACGCTGCATGCCTCCTCGAGGACGAGGCCGAGGGGAAGGGAAGGAGAGAGGGAATGAAAGAATAAAAGATGTGGAACAGTACCTTTGAATCGCCCCAGAGAGGTCGCTGGCGTCCTGCCTGCAAGAGAAGAAGAAAGACATTTACTGAAACACCAAAACTAAAAACAATGAATGAAAATACAGTGTGGCTATGGGGACAACAATACATTATTTATTTTGTTATCAATTGTACAATTGCATCATTTGTACATGATGCCCGTTGACGTCTGGCTGCTTCCATGAAGACAACGCGGCGCTGCAGAGGAGCTTTGCAGCTCTAACTTTAGTTCCGCTACTTTTCAACAGCGGAAGTAAAACAGTTGGGCGGCGATGAAGGCAGTGCTTCTGGAAAGATGACACACATCACAAGACAATGGCGACACACACACACACACACACACA
>NW_022280051.1:5778552-5785043 GCF_004355925.1 Anarrhichthys ocellatus | reverse complement strand
CCTGTTATCCTGCCCCTCACACACACACACACACACACACACACACACACACACACACACACACGCACACACACATGCACACACACACGCACACACACGCACAGCCACCTCCGCTTCAGTCCATTCTCCCCCATGCCATGAATTATGAAACAGGGTAAATGGAACATCAAACACACACTGCTCGCACTCACAGGTTTACACATCCCACACACACACACACTCAAAGACACTCATAAAACTAGTACGCATACAACTCCACTATACACACACACACACACACACACTCATATTTTTTGAATTTACATCCATATCCACAAGCGAAACGTTTACATGGCACAGATCTTATTACTTATTAACTCGCTGCAGCTTGAATGTAACGTTATGAAGACTCTAATAAAAGCTCATTAGAGTAACGTTATGAGTAGGATGAGACTAAAGACAGTCAAACAACAGAGCACTCCTCTTATTTACTTGATATTTAGTCGAGGATGATGAGATCTGAGGATCCAACGATCAAGAACGGTTTTAAATTTGTAAGTTTGGGATTTAAAAAAAAGTGCAGCACTTGAAAGTTATGTGTGAATTTGATCCAAGCTGAAACATGAATGTAAGAAGTCATTTTATCTCATGTTCAGTCAAAAGTAATCTTTTTTCAGATAATTAAGATGAAAAAACTTCACTCGTTTCTGGCTTTTGCGGTTTTACTTGACTTCACTGGACTGCATTGAGAGCATATGGATTCATAAAGCTTGTTTTGTTTGTATTTAGGAATGAATCTCTATATATTTGGTACAATAAGCACTAATTAGTGCGGTCTGTTTTTGCGCTGCTGTTCCCAGAGATGACCTGTCAGTCAAACTTTCTGGCTTCTGCTTTGACCAGACAGTTCAGTCCTGCTGGCTATCCCTGTTAATGCTAACTGTCCCATTCTCCTTCTGTTTCTTTCTAATAAAGTTGGACTGATGGCAGATTAAATGCTTCTTCTTCTTCCTCTGTCATAGGCCAATAAAACCCATTCAAATATTGGATTACCCCAAACAAAAGCCCCAATATCCTATGAAATCCAATTGGATTACCTCAAAGATGCACAGGCACGAGGTTTAAAACGAGGCGGTTTGTCTCAGTTCATAACTTGTATTTTAGAGAAACATGTTTTTTAAAGAAGGTTTGTTTGTGTGGAGATGTCATGAAAAGCCTTTTCAAAATTCTCAATTACAGCGTGGACTTTTATTATTGCACAAGAGACCACTTTAGGCCTTCCCTCATTTCCCTCTGACCACAATCTTATTAGCTGCTCAACTACACAGCTACTTAAAACACAGAGCATGTGATGATTTTCAGGACTCAGCAGCATCAATTGCCCCTTGTTGGTCTGCATAAGTCGAGCCGATGGGATTTGGGTCGGAATTGATCACCGGGACGGAAGCAGATGGAGGAACAGCGTCCAGGTGGAGAGAAGCCAGACTTATGCTTCACGACGGGCCCGGCGGTGACGTAAAACGAAGCTGAAAGGGTGAGGGACTCCTCGGGCGACGGTGCCAGAGCCCGACGCAAAGACGGAGCAGGTGGCGGGACCCGGCGAGTACCGCGGGCATATTTTGGACACACACTCTGCATTAGTACTACATGTTGGGAGACGCTAGGAGCCAGCTGTCACGACACTTCTCAGCAGCATCGATGACGAGAGCTTTTGTTTAAAGCGGTCTGTCTCTCTTTTTCTTGATATTGGCAATGATACGACATGTAAAAAACACGAGACACCATGTTAAACCCCTCATGGGATTGCTGTTAACTCATCATCAATGACACTAGAAACCAGGTTACAGAAAGAAATCAAAGAATGAGCTCACATGCACTGCAGCAACCTGGTTACTGCAAAAAAACCTGCGTTTACATCCATCTTGTCAGCCATGTGAGATGTATCTGAAATGTCCCATTGAGCTGCAGAAACACTGAGGAGCGACTCCTCTTTTTGGTATTGGATACTGTTTTATGGTGCGTTCACACCAAATGCAAAGAACACTTTACTGGCGTTGTTGAATCAGAAGAAAACATCATTGTGCCTGCTGGCACCCAGAGCTCAGACCTGACGAACCTCTTTGTGTATAAATGTATGTGTTTAAACCACAGACTAGTCTATGGTACAAACAATAACGTCGCTGCTGTATTTATGCCGAGACGACGTGATGTGATGAGCAGCTACATTGTTAGCATAGCCTAGCATTGGTCAATCCGAACTCCATTCAGAAAACAAGCATTTTAAAAGTTGTTTGCTTGTTGTCTTGTGGACATTTATTGCAATTATATCCCAGAAACATCTGTTCATTTTGGTTCAACTTGCTCGTTACAGTGATGACAGCATTCCTTGGTTTGAAGGATCCTTGGTTTGTTTTGTCTGGATACAAGTACAGACAGAAAGATATTCAATTCATAATTATATAAGACAGAAAAAAGCTGCTTATTAACTGACCAATTATTTGAGCAATTTCATATTTGGTCATCCTTAAAGCCACGAGAGCTCCATCTATCTTTCTCTCCTTCATCATCCTCCTCTTTGAAGTCATTCTTACACTTTCTGCTTCAAACACTTCTCTCCTCCTCACATATACACAACCCGCTTCACATACTGCACCCACAATCCCCATCCAATCAACACATCCAAACACACACACACACACACACACACACACATCTTTAAAAACCGATAAACCGACTTTCACACCCTCCCAAGACTTCCCACTTCTTTGTCTTAATCGTATCTCCATCGCAGGTGTGTGTGTGTGTGTCTATGTGTGAGACAGCAAGTGTCGTTCTGGCAATCTGTGCCAGGTCTTAAGATGTCAGATGTGGGATGCTGGCCCGCCTCCAGATGGATCTAAACTCTCCCATTGGAGGATGAGTCTGGTAGATGGCCTTGCCAGAGCGCTGAAGGGGGATGAGCATTGTATGAAATCCAGACCTGAGCGACACCAACGAGCTGCCACTTCATTAATCATCCTCCGATTGATGCTGTATGCTCGAGTACTGGGAAGAACACAACTCTGAGTGACTCGACTCATACTCATAAAGGGATATTTCACCCACAATCTCCCCATAGGCTTGAAAGACGCCTGCAAAGAAGTCCTGAAACCATTAAAACCCACCGTATGAATTCAGCTTTTTATTGCAGCATTGGCATATAAACATCAGGACTGTTGATGTCAGTGAGAAAACTATAAAAGATCAATGCAATAATAACACATTATTTCACAATCAGCAATTCAAAGGGAAATACTCTACAGTTCTGATGCAGGAGTTACTGCGAAATAGACATTACACTGTAATATGCAGCAGTAAAACTGTGCATGTGTGCAATATAATAAGGGTGATAAACAAGTGCCCCAACAGGCGTGTGTGTGTGTGTACAAGCGAGTGCGCGCGAGTTAGCAGGGATGCATGCGCTCATGCATGTGTGACATATTGAGGACATTTAAACGCAGTGAGAGAAGCGACCTGAGAGGCAGAGAGGGTGAACAAAAGGGAGAAGTGGTTGTCGCGTGTTAGGCCTCATTTACCTTGTGATATTCAAAGGGCATGCATGCTGGTTGCAGCACACTACACACACACACACACACACACACATTGTATGTGTGTGTGTTGCTGTGTGAGCATTGCAAATTGCACAACTTTAATTCAGTGACGGAGAGATTCCTGAATAATCCATCATGCCTCTGGGAGAGGAGCAAAGACCTCCTGTCTTTTTGTCTCTCCCTCCTCCTCCCCATCTTTAATAACCCCCCCCCATATAATAACAGCGCAACAGATCAGCTCCATTAGCCCAGACCTCCTCACACATGCAAATGAGGCCGGTGTTATGGAGGCACGCGTCACGCATTACTGATGCCGCCCTCCCCGACCCATCACTGCTCACAACACAATGCATGTGTGTATGTCAAAGAGAGAGGGAGGGACAGGGAGAGTGTGTGTTACAGTGGTTAAATTGAGATGCATTAAGGTTTTATTTAGGCAAAGATTGTGGTTTGTCTCGTGAAATGAGTCCGTTTGGGCACGTAAGTTATGTATTTAAACTACTGTAAAATGACTCGACTTTGACTCAGTGAAAGTCCTGCGTTTGTTTGATCCGTCCATCCTCCCTGTGCTGCCTTCATCGTTCTTTATACGACGTCAGCTGCTCTGACGTTCTGCGTGGGTTTACATTGGAGTTAGTTGAAAGCCCCGAGGGTCTCGTACGGAGACTAAAGGGCACCTCGCTGTGTCGCTATCAGACGCCAAAGGGCACTGAGCGAGCGGCAGTACTTGACGAGTTGTTGAGGAGAACAGGTTGGGTGGATGGATGGAAAGATATTTGAGTGCTTCAGATGAGACTAACAGGGAAGCTCAATCCCGTCCTGCTACCTTGTTCGCCTTGATGGATGTGCTACATAATTGAGCTGAAATGATTGTTTGTCATCATTGTAAATAATTATGGCTCTTTTGTTGGCGACGTGGTTCCCTCTGAAGCTTTCGTTGGAAGGTTCAACACCAGGTCCTTTCATGTTAGTCCGCTTGAGAAACGGAAATCAGCCGCGTCCTTATCCGCCCTCTTGTTGCCGCTCTTTTAAAACTACGGATTTGATGAATAAACTTCACTTCCATAAACAATCGCTCCTGGCAGCCAGCCGGCGGTTACTCAGTGCCAAGTCCCCGGTGACAAGGTGTTTCATAAAAGGCCACCATATCAGATCTATCGCTGTCCATGTGAATGTGGGCCGATAAAAGAGGCCGGGGAATAAATCAATATCATGAATGCCAGTTCATCAGATTGGGAGGTAGCTCAGACGGCAGAATCTCAACCACTAATCTCTTTAATAGTCTGATATTACATTTTAATCCCAGTCTGAATCCTTCTCTCCTGTCTGTCAAGGAGTGAGGGGAGGACAGTAAATAGAGATAGAGAGGTATCAAAATAGAGGGGAAATCAGGGGGATTAAAGAGAGGGAGAGAGAGCAGAGAAAGGTGGAGGGGAAGTAGTAGAGGAAGAGAGATGGTTGGTTTATGGAGCGTCATGGCACGCTGCCATTTCAAGTCTAAATTTACAGTGCTGGGGTGATGGACTGTGAGAGACGGAGAGGCAATAAAGTGATGTCGATGAGAGCAGGGGACAAATTGATATGATCATAACATGTCACATTAAAGACACGGCTGCCATCCATCAACATGATAAAAGGCCTCCTTCATTCTAACACTAACACCACTGCCATTGATCTCCATGCGTCACTTAGGCAGCCGCTAACCATTAATGATAACTATCATTATCCAGTGATGGGGACGGCGACGATCTATCAGAGGTAGCTGAGGAGTCCACAACAACAACAACAAAAGATAACCCTCACTGATTCATTGCACTGACGAGCCCTCATGTTGGAGGGGAATTAGGTAGAAAAGACAATTATCTCTCTTCTCATTATGTCATAAAATGATGTGATGGTGATGAGCTGACAGAAGTGGGAGGAGAAGGGTGCATAAAGATCCACGGATGTTAAGAAGAGAAAACCCGAGGAGGCAGACACACTTCGCCAGAAAGCGGAATCGTCCTCGATGACGAGTTCTTGTTGTTGTTACCAGAAAGGATGGAGGGGGAGACGGAGAGGGGGAGACGGAGAGGGGGAGACGGACAGCGGGAGCAGAGGAAAAGCAGCGATAACAGCAAACATGCTTTTAAATCACCCTTGAACAAATCCGTAAATCAATATCAATTAGGCTGTGAAAGAGCCCAAATGGACAACTGGCTTTGTTTTAACTAATGAAGTCTGTGGAGAATCCCCTCCCGCCTCCCCTCCCCCACCCCCACTTCTCATTACCACCATGACAACGTAGAAGAAATGCACAGACAGATACACAGACTTGCTGTTGTATATTTAAAAACAGTAGTTTGTCTCAAATAAGCGATTTCCTAAACATCTTAAACTGGCCGGCATCTCGCTGACCTTTAATACGACGAATATTATCGAGTTCCATTGATTATATAACCGGGTTTCAACCCAACAAGGCGTCGACGTGTCTTGTGCGTAACATTTCCAAACACAAATGATGGTATATTGTTTTTGTTTCACAAGAAAATTGACATTTCATGCACTAAATGATGAATTGGTAATTAAAAGGAATCAGAAGTTAGAACTGTTAAGTATCGGTTAGCTGCTCTCATGGCACATCATGAACGAGTCAAAGAAGTCCAACGAGGAAAGAAACACAACTTACTAACTTGAAACTTGTGTCGGTGCCACAATGATTTGGATATAGTTTTCACTGAGTGACACACACACACACACACACACACACACACACACACACACACCATCCCTGGCAGGCAGCATGCAGCGAGGCTGCTCAGGGTTGCCATATCATTTTAAACATCCATCAGCTCAGCAGAGATATCATATTAGCTCCTCATCTGCATACGGCGCCGACAGAATGACAAACGAGAGAGAGAGAGAGAGAGGGGGAGAGAGAGA
>NW_022280051.1:5773062-5778452 GCF_004355925.1 Anarrhichthys ocellatus | reverse complement strand
GACAAACGAGAGAGAGAGAGAGGGGGAGAGAGAGAGAGAGAGAGAGAGAGAGCGCTCTCTTCCTCTCCTTCGTCGCTTCTCTTACATGGCTGCCTTTCACCCCCCCCCCCCATCTCCTTATCCCTCCCTTCTAACCTCCTAAATTGGATCAACAGCACCAGCAGCGCGTGTGTGAAAGTGTGCGCGCGCATTGTCGCGGTGTAATCACATCTTTTAAATGGAAAAACGGGAGGAATCTCAGGAGGACCGATGACCACTGGGCCCATATCTGACTCTCCGGTCCCCGCCCATTGCCACTCGATGTACTGTATCTCCTTACACTCCATCACACTCGCTTTTCTTCCTTACACCTTCTACCTTCTTTTACTCATCACGTTCCCACATCTCTTCAGGCTGTTCACACCTTGTGTGCTGTAGTTTTATACTTTCAGCCTTGTTTTTGTTTTACAGTGTTGGCTGTTCTAATTTTCTCCAGAACTTCAAGATTCTCCAGATTTCAATAATAACAATTAGTAGCTGTGTTTGTATAAAACATTGTGACTAATAGCCTTTACTTCAAATGTGTGCAGCCTTGAATTAGTCCTGTTGTGACATCACTAAATGGGGCGTGGCTACGAGTGCAACAAGCTCAACCCCTGTACATTTCTTTCTCTGAATTTCTTTAATGGTGACGTCATCGTGGACCAGCGGGAGTGAACATTAAATCAAACCAATACAATAATCACAGCCTTCTTTACGTACAGTTGGTGTTATTGGTTTGTAAAATGATCCCTGTGGCTTCACAGCTTTACTATTTATGCCATAAAAATGTTCACAAAATTGATTTGAATGCACCTTTACTTGCCAACGACGCCCCAGATCGCTGCTTGTGCTGGGTAGTTTTCCCAAAATGCAGCTTTTCACATGCCGGTAGCTCTGGCTAATGTGAGACTTTTGTTTTCAATATACGTAGCGGGGGCTCCCTGGGACGCATTGCTGACGCTGAGAAGATTACCCTGATGAAATCAGGGTAATTGAAACAGAAATTGAGTTTGACGTTTAGCTTAAACAGAACAGAGTACATTTGGTAATATACAGAAACCCGTGAGAACACTTTAAAGAAATTATATTAAGATGACTTTTTTTTTTTTTTTACTTCAATCTATTTCAAACAACTTTAATTAATATCTGTTTTTTTATTCCTGAAACTGGTCCATAGCTGCATATTAGCGTGCCCCCACCGGCTCGCTCACGGGCACCGCTCTGTATCGCTGTCATACGGCGGTTACAGCTGATAACTATGTCAAGACCTACCGCATCGTAGCGGAAACTTGCAGCCCACCTCCTGGACCCCCCCCCCCCCTCAGGTGAATACTGTTAGCTCCGTCAGCACTGTTGCCGTTGTTTGCACCGCCAGCTCAGTCGTCGCCATGTTGAGAGCCGTGCAGAGAGAATAGATATACCGTCTTCATAAACCATGTCTAAACACAGAGCACAGAGCTCTGAAATCCACTCGGACCGTCCCGTCCTAAACTCTACATTCTCTCTCTTTCCCTCAGTTTCTGATTTAAGTCTTTTTCCCTCGCACGCCCTTCCTGCCTCCCCCACATGTTGAGCGAGGAGTAAAGGACGGCGAGCAGGAGGGTGCCACTCTCGGCCCCCCGCCTCCGAGACACCGACATAACAACACTTGGGGAGTGGAAAGGCGATATCATAGAAAACTAGAACAATACTCAGGAACGCACTTGTACACAACAGCCGTGACAGTGGCTCCGAAACGCTGCAACCCAACATGGGGGGGAGAGAGAGAGAGAGTTAGAGAAAGAGAGAGAGAGTTGGAGAAAGAGAAGGATGAATGCAGTAGTATCCTCAGATCTGAAGGCAAATCCCCCTTGGTGGTAGTTCTGCTTGAGCGGCTGGCACTGACACATGAATATTTCATACTGTTGATGTTTAAATCCCATCATTTGTGATGTGGCGCGTGAGCGTGCGTGGAGTCATTGAAATGAGGAAGGAAAAAAAAAAGAATGTATGTGTGTGTGTGTGTGTGAGGGAGAAAGAGAGTGTGTTGATCTATAATGCATAGTTTCAGTAAGTTCACTTGTGATACGGTCTATTGCATCTGTATTTCAGTATTGTGAAAGAAGGACGCACTCGTGAGTACCAGAGTGCACGTGCGCCTTGAAGCGCAGATTGCCCCGTGTTAGCTCATCCGCATGCAGCTCAGGCCGCGACACATAAAAAGAAAATGCAGCGAGTACACATGAATATACAGTATGTCCATACATTGACACGAAGAAGAGCCTTCACAGCTCGAGGTCGAGACACTAGAGCCAATTAGTCAACCAGTTTTAGGAGCCAGTTCACAATCTAATCTTCACAAACGTATAAAGGGCTCGTTTCCAGCAGGCGGGCCGGGACCTGACACACCGAGCCGTCGTTGGGCCACAGTTGAGCATCGGGCCTTATCGGTGAGGCGGCACGTGAGAGAGATGTTTGATTGCTTCTTCAGCCTCGGCCAACGGGGGATTTCTCTTTTTCACACGTGTTTAGGTGCAAAGATGTCAAGATGTCTTTGCTAAAACCAGGCTCAGTTGGTCAAAAATTCAGTTGTAGAGAAAGACATTTGCAAGGTTTCATTTAACACACATTAGCTCGTGCTTCACATTGAAACAGTCGTTCAAACGTTTTTGCAACCTTGAAATCTAAATCTCTTTTTAAAGTGACTATGAGGGAGTTTTTTAGGAGCTTTTCTAAAGGGACTCCGGCGCTTGGAAACACTACCGCTTTAGTCCACAGGGGCCGCCAAAATCAACACGAGATGAAAGTTCCTCGTAGTAGCTTTAACCACATTGAGTGATTTTCAGTGTGACATGAAAACCGTTGAATAGTTTGTCTCTTGTCTTCGTGTCTGTCTGCCTACGGACTCGTTATTTCTCTTTTGTTGAAATACAGATTCACAGAGTTCACTTTTGTGATTTGCCCCCCCCGATAAAAAGCTGCCATTGATGATTGCAGCTTCCTGTCTAGATAACTATAGGTTAATAATAATGTCATTGGAGTAATTGTATTCATATAGCACTATTGTTGTAGATAAGCCAAACCATCAGTGCATTGTTTTTGCATTAAATAAAATTAAAACTAATTGTTGGTCTTGCTTTAGCTGCATCACTGGTGATGTACCTACCAATTAGTGAATACATTTGACTTTATTAGCACATTATGGTTTTATTAATAGATCAATTTATCTTTCCACTCTCACTGGGCTTCAGTCTACATCACAGAGCCACTCAAAGCCGACCAGAGCATTTCTCTTCCAACTCGTCCCTCAGGCTCATCACTCCATCTCTCCCCCCCCCCCTGCTTTTTTCCCAGGTAAGCAACACGATCAAACCCAGATTCCCCATTCCGACTTCCAAATGCACAATTTCCCAGCTAATAGAGTGTACTCAGAAATGACTAATAGAATCGCAGCTACCAGGAAAATTAATTTACCATCATGTTCTTCCAAAAATGTAACAGGGAGGGCCGGCAACCTTGTGTAGTGCCGCCGCAGGGGAAAGTAAACAATTAGAGACTCGGCGACTAATGAATTCTGTGATTAACGAGTGTGTCGGAGGTAAATCTCTACAAGGCTAACACACACGCATGTACAAACACTTACACACTCAGTGCGAGGCGCTCCTTATCTATACACAGCATTCATGGTTGAAGTGAAATATTCCGCGCATCTTCCAAAATCTCCCTCCACCATCCCCCCCCCACCGCCATCATGCTTACCCTGCATGGTTAAGTGAAATAGCTGGCATATCCACTCACAGATTGAGAATGATAGCCTGTGTAAATTCTAGCAGTGTGTGTGTGTTTATATGTAGAAGAAAGCAAGAGAGTGGGAATCAGGATGGAGTGTGTGTGTGTGTGGCGAGAGAGCCAAGATAAGGCCAATCTGGTTTGTGTTACAGTCTCAGATAAAGAAAGAGAGAGTGGCGAGGGGGAGATAGCGGGAGCGCCGCAGCGGGATGGCACCTCGTGGTGCTGTGGCAACGAACAACATCCGGAGAAAGCAAACCGCTTGCACACAAAAAGCTTGTGTTTGCGATGAATTCCTCCCGACAAACAAAAAAGGATAAAGTGTCACTTCTATACACTCTGCTTCTATCAGCAAAGGCTCTATTATATACAAAGCCCAATGGACAGAGTCCCATCTGGGGCCCGGGTAATGATAAATAGAGAGGGGGCATTAGGGTTGCATGTGTGTGTGTGTGTGTGTTTACGTGAATGTGCATCAAATCCAGAAAAGCGGAGGCCGACGGCTTAATTGAAGGGTGCAGTGGCATAGTGATAGATAGAAAGAGACAGAGGAGACAACTCGTGTGTGTTGCTCTGTGCATGTGTGAGCGTGAGAGTCCCACAGTGGTGTAATGACTCCCCAAGGGAGCAGGACCCGGGGCTGAGGCTCCCCTCTGACTCCCCCCCTGTCAACTGGGAGGAGGTATGGAGGAAGAGGAGGAGGAGGAGGAAGAGAGATGGCGCTGAAAGGAGAAGAGGATGGTGGCGACAGCTGTCGGCTCCTCGGGACAGTAATTGGTTGGCTGAGAGAATGCGTGCACACACATTCGCTAACACACACAGACACACACACACACACACACACACACACACACACACACACACGTGCACCTACTGCTGCGCATACGCCAAACCCACCACCCAAAAATGGTCATTAGCCATCACCCACCTGGCACAAGCACTCTGCCACCCAATCCTGGAACCCATAAGGGGGGTTTCCGGTGGCACAGAGCAGGGGGTGAGGAGGGTGAGGAGGGCTCATGCAGCGTGACACCTCCAGTCGCATCTCGGTAAACAAGCCGTCGGACCCCCACACCCGAAACCCAGAGCCGGAGTGACAGCTCTAAATCACACATGACAGCTTGACTGACAGCTGGGTACGGGCAGAGGGAGGGATGGAAATATGAAAAATAATAAGCTGTAATATTATCCAGACAGGAGAGGAGGGGAGGGGGGGAGGGGGAGAGAGGAGTAAGTGAGAGAAGCTGATGTGAGGAGATGAGGGTGGCAGGAGTGGAAAATAAAACGACGTGTTGGAGCCACGACTTCCATCATCGAGAGCATGAGCTAAGAGTTCCATTCCTGCTTCTGTGTGCAGATATTCAGGCAAAAAACTGGTTTCTTCACCGTGGTTTTCATTTTTCAAAAAGATACAAAATATCTTAAAGTTAATTTGTGTTTATTTTGAAAATCTGACACATCAACGCGGTTGATATTAACAGTCGATACTACCTTAGTACAGCTGTATCGGCGTTACAAAGCATGTTAAACATCTTTTTTTCAAACCTATATATATATAAAAATATATATATATATCATGTGCACATGATATATATATATAT
>NW_022280051.1:5760926-5772662 GCF_004355925.1 Anarrhichthys ocellatus | reverse complement strand
GATATATATATATATATATATATATATATATATATATCATGTGCACATGATAGCATTTCATGAATACTAATGAGTACTTTGTAACAAAATTAAATCCATTTTGCTGCACTTAAAATATGTCTTCTTTTACACATTAATGTTGCTGGTTATGCGACTAAAAATAATTAGCGTTCCTTTGCAGCGACATTCTGCTGCTGAGTCCCGTTAAAGTTTGACAAAATATTGTTTTTACACTGTATGAAATGCTGCTAAATGTATTATTTTTCCTCTCCCAGAAGTGTTTCCCAGGCAGTTTGAAATAACACTGAACCCACCACCATGTTCTTTTCTTCTCTTTTTTCTTATAATAATGATAAAACATATCAATCATCATATCAGCGTCTGTCTCTCTGGGGGTGGAAGATATGACTGTCCCATCAGTCAAACTCTAGGTAATAAAGTAACTGGAAAAAGGAAAGTAGTCCTTTGTGGAGAGCAGGGAAAAGAGGGAAGATAAAGACGAAGAAGAAGATGAAGAAGAAGAAGCAAGAGGGGTTAAAAATGTGAGAAGAAGAGACCAGAACGGGGGGGGAAAAATTCAATATATTTTTAATCTAGCGGATGTAATCAGATTATGCGTCTGCCAGGAGCGACGTATTTCATAAGGAATAACCAGTTGCGGGGAGGGAAGGGGAAGCGGGAGCGGCGAGGAGGCGCGGCGGAGACGTGCACTCTGGCTGGGCCGATCTACATCGACACTGACAGATTCTAATAAATGCGCTGGGAGGCGCCCGGAGAAACACAATGCCGTGTAATCATTTTATCATGACAAACCGGAATTCCAATGCTGTCCCATGTGAGCCCGGCCGGGGGAAAATTGAATTAACTGTGAATTGCTCATGCTTGGGGAATGGGGAAGAGGAACAAGGGGGCAGGGGAGGGAGGAAGAGGATCGACAGAGAGTAAGTAGAAGGAGGGGAAGACGAGAGGAGGATTTGGCCCGCTTTAGTGTTGGCAGTGTTTCTGGACTCTCGGGGCTCAGCCGGTTTCACAGAGGGGCTCTGGTTTCAGCAGCATCGAGCTAACGACGCTAACTCCGGGATCCAATACCGACACACCAGAGCCCCGCGTGACTTAGCGGCGCAGGAAACACATTACGCACTCGTTAAATGAGACGTACACACCCACGAGTATCTGAGGGGAGGGGACTTTCGCACACATCTGCCAACACATGTTCAACCACTCTCCTGCCACACACACAGGTGTTACTAATAGCTGGTGAGGAACTTCGAACAGCTCTCACTGAGAGCGGAGAAAAAAACAGGCTTGGAAGATTGGCACTTTGGCAACCACAGAAGCCAAAGTTATGGTTATGGCTTTGGTAAATTATTGCCTTCAGCCGCCACTCAAATGACTTCACCATTATTAATGCTAGTAATGGAACAGTTCCTTTTCAGACAGTGGTGAAGTATCAGGCAGTCCTGTAACACAATGAGGGTTCCAAAAGGGTTCTTCCCAGTGAGCTGAGGTTTTACCTAGAACCGTTTGTTTCTGAAGAACCCTATTTCAAACAAAGGGGGGTTTCAAGGGTTCCTCGTAAGACTAAGGGTAGCATTAGGGACCATTTTCATCCAGAAGAAAGAATTCTTTTTGGATTGTTGAAAGCACGGATGTTCAAAGATCCTCCTAGTCCACACATCCCCAACAAACAGGACTGTGACCCATGATTGTTGTGGGTTAAGCTGCACCACATCAGCTCCGGTCCTATAGGAGCTTCATGAAGAACCCTGGGTGAGTTCTAGATGAAATGGCTAGAATATAAAAGGGTTCTTGGTAGACTCTCCTGGATGGATTGTTGTTGGCACCCTTTGAAGGGGCTGGATAGAATCTCCAGAAAGGGTTCTGGATGGAACCTTTCACATACGATTCAAGGTATAACCCTTTATGTTGAGTTCTAGGAAGAACCCTCCCAAAGAGTTCCAGGTGTAACCTTTTTAAAAGGTTCTACCAGGAACCAACAGGGGTTTTCCAATGGGTACCAGCAGACGTTGGCACCTTTATTTCTATGAGTGTTACATAAATGCTCTTTCTAAATCTTCTACATGGCCTAAAGGGACTGTAGCTCAACATGTTCTGATTGTACATGAGCATATCTTTCCACAAGCTTTCAGAGCTCCATATCCAGACTAAGAGAAGACACTCTTTTGGACTCACTGGATTATTGGCATTGTCTCATATCCAGCTAAAATTCAATGCATCCGTCATGGTTTTCCCATGAGCTAAATGCAGTTTAACTAGCTAGCCAACAGCTAACTGTAACCGAACGCAAACACGACTTTACGAGATGGACTTGCTCTTCGTTGCATTTGCACTTCTTGATATAGAATACTTATAGCTTATACTTGTTGAGGCATGAGGAAGTATTTATATGGTATTAGGCTAATACAACACTGTAGGGACATGATTATCCTACATTATGTATTTTGTTTTACATTTCAAGCTAACTTCTTACACATTTGGCTGCACATTCGAGTGATCACCACGACTCCCGCTACATTAAGCCCTAGAGTTGATAATAGTTCTCGCTCCCTCACTTCTGAGACAGTGCCAGAAGGGTACCATCATCAAAGACTGCATTTGCTAAAGTGTTAACATGAAACCTGCCATCCACTGAAGCCTTATACTTCATCTAAATTCCTAACTCTATTCTTAAATCCAAGCCCCATATGGAAGTTCAACAAATGTCTCCACTTTGATGGAATTTGCTCACTTCTTTTTTTTTTTAGATCTCTGTGGAGGTATTTGGTCCTCTGGAGGAAAGACATTAAACATCATGCACACAGAAAGAGAACAGGCTCTGCCCCGGTGCATCCTGGGACTTCAGATTAGGGCCCGTCAGGGTTCCGGGGTCGCCACAGATGCAACCCAGATGTTGCAGCTCTACGCGGCAGCGTGTCGCTGAGGAAACAGGAAGCGGTGACTGCTGAGAGATAAAGGGGCTTCTTCCCCCTGCTGAACACATCCCAGAGAGGAAAAACGAACCTCTTCCTTCTAATCCTTTAGCCTCCCACACAATCCCTCTCTTTTCTTTCCCTTCTGCTTTCACTATCACTCCTTAATCATTAGTATCACAGCTCTGACCCCCAGCCACTGAGGATGAGGCAGGGATTTGCATAATTAGCCCCACTTGGTGGACAAGTCCCACTCCAGACCCCTATGAGTGCGTCCGTAGGGGGCTTGCTCAATTTCACATGTAGGAGCCTGCGTACAGTTAGATAACCGCCGCTGAGAGGAAGGGAAGTGCCAAACAAATGACAAGCAGAGAAAAGAGTGCATGTTGTAGGTTTTGTGATAAAGGAGTGTACATATTGTATCTTAGTGGCTTTGACATTAACAATGCTTCAGTCAGAATGTCAAGTGAATGAGATAAAACTTTGACAAATGAAAATGACAGTCGGTGAATTTTCTTGTCGTATTCAAGCAAATACATTGTATAGTGAGTGGACTAAATGATTCTTATAATAAAGATATATAGCTGAACATTAATCCTACCTATGTTATGTAAGTTAAAGGAGGAACCATTAGACCATTTTTGCATCTATTTTTATGTTGCAGGAAGGAAAATTTGTCATCTTCACCATTTGTTGTGTTATGGTTTCAGGATGGAGAACAATTACAAAATAGCACGTAGACTCTAAAGGATGTTTTTACCAAATGATACAAATGTTAAAAAGGCTTGAGTTAGTGCATATAGGTGATGTAAGTGGGATGAAATCTCCCCGGACCCCTCTAGTGTTGGACTGTGCCCGAATGATTACATCGTCTGGCTCCGCCCCTGCTTAAAGTCTACTTCAGGACATTAGAAGAGTACTTGTACGTGTGCTACAACTGGGATTCTAAAAGTCCTAAACATTATGTGGCTCCTTGTATTGATGAGTTACGGAGAAGGTAGGATGTATGCACATTGTATACATCACAAGGCATTAGAACTGCAGAGGGAAGTCTGCGTTCATTACATTTAAAAAAAAAATGTTTTTAAATACACCGAAGAGGCAGAACGGAAATCCCACCCGGATCTGTCGTCCGTCGGCCCGCAGAAGGGAGTGATATTTCTGGGGAAGTTGCAGTGGACAGTCATTTCACAGAGAGCTCCTGGCTGGAAATGTCACGTCGTTTATTTGACAAATGTACTTCCCTTGACATTCATTGCGTAACTTTATTGAAAAAGAAAAACCACCCTCCCTGCCTCAAGGAATTGTATTTAATACGTTTACGAAAATCTCTCCATTCAGGCAATAAAATCCAATACATAACTCCTGGAGTATTTGGCTGCAGAGGCGACTATTGTCACTGCAGCGAGGTACAGATACTTGGACTGAAAAGAAAGGGACACAGAAAAAGGCTCTCATCCAAACCACCCAGGACTCCTGGATTGATTACAGCTGGACGACCAGAGCAGAGGAAGGGATGAAGTAAAGGTAGAAGTGAAGGGATGAAAGGATGGATGGATGCAACGGAGAGAAGATGTGCAGAGGAATACCATTAAAGGAGGGCGGCGGTGAAAGAGCACGTCCAGACAGAGTGGTCTGAAGCCCAGGGGATGTCAGCCTTTATCACACACACACACAGAAACACACACTCAAACTGAAGCACCTCTCGTCTGCTTACAGCCCCCCCACCTACATTAGCTCTTGTAAACATTTCTTTATTGGTATATGTCATGCTCTGAGTTTTCCTAGAAAAGCAGCAGTGCCTGGTTATGAAGTAATAGCCTTATTAAGCAGCTGACTCCAAGCCTGAACAAGGGCCTCGTGGCTTACTCATCACTGTTTGATTTTCTCCATGGATACAGCCGAGGCCACTTCATGACAACATGCCCCAACAGTAAGGGAAAAAAAACGAGCCCCCGCCGTTGTTTTGAGAAGAATGAAGCGTTTGTGTCAGTTCGAGAAACAGACGAGGCAATGAGAGTCTGCCGATACACGAGCATCGCACTAGGACGCTCACATCTTGTTTCACTTGGTCCTGATGCAGCTGGTGTGCGATGACGAAGAGAAAGATGAGCGTGACAGAATGAGGGAAGCCAAGGTTATTTCCACTGTCGGCTCCCAACTGAAGTCCAGGCGAAAGTCCTAAAACCAACAGGAGAGCCTTTTTTTGGAAAGTTCAGAGGGGGGGTAATCTGTGACAGATTTATATTGGTGCTAAAGTCCAGCTGTACTGTCTGTCATAGAGACCTGTACAGCTTTGTCAGGATAAACGCATTAAGCTAATACTGCCGTGCTAACATCCAACATGAAACAAAGACTCGTCCCTGCTCTGATCTAACAGGGTTCAACAGAACGAGGCTAAGAGAGCTGCAATTGACCCGTGATAACCCGAGTGCTTCACGTTCCCTCTCCTCGTCTTGACTTGATAAAGTACTGAGGACCAAACCACTGCAGTTTTTATATATTAAAAGTAATCTTACCGACTGCTGCATTTGAGAGTCTTTCACGGGGCTTGTGAGGGTGAAGTATTGATTCATAGGCGCTCTCAGAGCAGGGACGGTATGTTTAACAGTAAACGGCTGATTTACGATGCTGCCAAATATCACTGGACGGATGTGAACATTTGAGACTTAACACCTACTAATGCAGGCCCGCTTTAAGATGGAGCGGCCCTGTATAGTGCTGGCACACACAGTACTTCAGTCATAATACTGTATCCAGAAATGGCAGCCGGCAACATACTGGAAAAATCTTGCGGATGGCTGGAGGTGGATAGATGTGAAGTGTGTCTCAGTTTCAAGACAGAAATACATGTTTGTGTCCCTTCACGGATACATATTTAATTATCTTTTAGGTAATACCTTATATGACATCTTTAATGCATCATATTATTATTTTATTTTACATTCAAAGGCTTGTATATTTGATGTTTTATCGAATCAATCGCTAGAGTTTGACGCCCATCTAAGCCTTACAAGTGCTCCACCTGCCACCTGTCTGTAACAGTCTGTAAAAACAGTAACTTGGCTTACTTGAGACCTAGCAGGGCATTCGGGGTTACTTCTGTATCCCCGGATGCCCCGTCTGTATCTCTCTGGCAGCTGCAGACTCAGGTGGAGCGACTGCCGTGGATCAAATGTGGAAGTGGAGCGTGAATTGTGGAGAGCTGGAAGCCAGAGTCTTAACTGCCTCTGCCTCTCCGTCTCAGTCTCTTTCCTCCGGAGTCACTTTGGGCCGATCAACTGTTCCGAAAGGGTGTGAAATGGCGGCGCCGAGATCTCATCCATCAAATACACGTGGAAGGCCCCCGGAGGGGCCCCCGCATATAGAACGGTAACCACATCCGATATCATAGTAGAACAATGAAAGAACTGGGTCTCCATCTTCACCAAAGATACTATCAAATTAAAGCTGTCCGTCATGGATCGCTTCACCGGCTACCAATATGGTCTGGACAGATCACTTCCAGAGTCTGCTGCCGTCAGCACGACTCTATTTGTGAGATTAATGGTGATGAGCTTGACAACAAGGCCTGCAATGGGTCGGTTTCCTCTGTTTAATATGGCAGCATTGAGCTCATAGTCTCCTCCACAGCCCTCTCCATCCCGAAGAGCTTTAATCTCCCACTGGGCCTCTGGGCGACCCATCCAACATGCATTTGCATATATCTGCATATTTCCCATTAGGCTCCACTTGTTGCCTTTTCATGGAAAACTCGGATATGGTGATGATCACCCTCAACGGTAATGGT
This sequence comes from Anarrhichthys ocellatus, assembly GCF_004355925.1. Taxonomy (NCBI): domain Eukaryota; kingdom Metazoa; phylum Chordata; class Actinopteri; order Perciformes; family Anarhichadidae; genus Anarrhichthys; species Anarrhichthys ocellatus. The sequence goes on along the minus strand of NW_022280051.1, from coordinate 5,765,942 downwards.
GCTATCTTTGTCTGCCTCTTTCTTTCTTCCTTTTTCTCCCTAACTTTTTTTTCTACCACCTCTTGATCCCCTTGTTTCCGCTCTGCTCTCTCTCTCTCTCTCTCTCTCTCTCTCTCTCTCTCTCTCTCTCTCTGTCAGAGCTGTGATCAGAGTGCAATATGGAAGTCTAATCCAGACACAAAAGGGGGTGGGGGGGCGGGGGCAGCTCCCGGTTAGATCAGCGGTGCTAGCTATAGTAAACCATCTGGGGCCTCTGACAGCCTCCGGCCTGAGAGAACACAATAACAAGACGGAAGAAATGAATTCAGCGCACAATGACCACGACTGAACCAAACTAATTAGATTAATATGTGATCAACTATTCAATTAGACCCATTCAGCGGCAGAGCTCCAGAGGTATGGATACATGCAAATGAGATGAGTGAGCACGGAATTGCAGGAAACAAATGCCCCCAAGAGAGACGGAGATAATAGATAAAGTTCGTATACAGTATATTCACTGGGTAGAACATACAGGGAGTGTCGGATGTCACGTCACAAGCGGCAACATTTAGAATGGCAGTATATGAATATAGAAGGCCGGCTGTTGAGGAGCAGCTTTGTGCTTGGAGACGAGTGAATGAAGTGAGGCCGCTGCGATCTTGCGTAAACGTGATTGACACAACGTGAGGTCTATTTTTAACAGAGCAACAATTTCGGACGAAAAATACAGATCTGGCGAGCTACTTTCTGCTGAAGAAATAGTTCCCAGTGAGGTCTGTGGAACGTCCAAAGTAAGCAAGACATTGTTTCTGAAAAGACTAATTGCATCATGGGTTGTTAGAGGCATGTCAAAATCACATGGGTAAATTACACCAAAGCTATTGGCTATGCGAGGGGTATGTTGGTGTGATGGGTACAAATGAATACATTGGTGATTATTTTCAAACCAAGATTAGCTGAAAATCCTATTAAGACCTTCCCCCCCCCCCCCCCTTTGCACAACAATTAGTCATGAAAGTGTTCCCTGAATACAACATGACAATAAAAGCCTTTATTAGCTTCCTATTATCAGGACGAGTGCCAGGCTATCAAAAGGAAAGTGCACTAAGGACGGGCGGCGTTCATCAAAAAGAAAGAAATCTCAGCATCACCTTTCCGCGGCTGCTTAATTCTCCTGCGGGGCGCCAATCAAGCGCCCGTCTCCACTCACGGACGTGGAGGGAAACCTTCGAGCATTTAAATGTGCATTTAATTGCGTTGGTTCTGGAAGCGTCGTTAAGTAAGAGCCGGGAAATACATTTCTTAATGCGACTTAGTGATGCCCGGCAAATCAAAGACCATCAAGCGAATTAATGAGGGTGAGCGGCGAGCGCATTAAGAGCAGAGACGGAGCGCCTCCATAAACAAATACATATCTCTCAACTAGACAGCGGGGACGGAGGGATAATGTGGAAGACGTAATAAATCAACTTCGCTGTCAAAAGGCATGGTGCGCTATCCACTCAATGTGCTTTAATAGTGTCAATACACACACACACCTTTTTCTTCCACTATGTTGTCAAAAGGCAGACAGATGCTTCTTCGGCGGCGTTCCTTTGCTCCTGTGAACAGAGCCGAGAGAGCTTCTAAAGGAGAAGAGAGGAGCGGGCAGGAGGTGGGGGAGTCGGGGGAGGGGATGGGGCACGGATGAAAAAAAAAAAAAGAACTAGAAATATGAAACCTTCCTGGTTATTAAAAGCTGTCTTGCGAGGGCAGCGCTCCTGTCGTTAAGTACTCTTTCAATTATTAACGGCGCTGCCGCTTTCATCCGCTGGCGTTTGAATGCCAACACACACTCTCACCGCCTGCCTTCTTCTACTTGGTAACAGGCAAACACACACCCTCACACACACACACACACCCTCACACACACACACACTCATCAGGTATTCAGCTGTAATTGTCGCAGAGCCGGGGAGAGGACAGGTCAGCGGTGAGAATGATTATATAAAACTGGATGTTTCGAGATCGTCTGAGAGCTCTACAGCACCAAACAGATGGTCCGAGACAAAGTAAAATAACTTCATCATCGCGGCTGAATTCAGAAACCACACAAACGTTTCTTTTTCCCGACCTGAGCGGGCCGGCCTCTGGGGGGAGCTGCAGGTATGCGCTGATGGCCCCGGCGCTCAGGTCAGGCCCGATTTGGGGCATTTCCTTCAACTGTCAAGTGCCCGTCAAGCTTCGGCAATAAAAGAGAGGAGATAAGGACGGAGATTTGGGACAGTTGGGATTGAGCCACGGGCAATAAGAGAGGAAGCTTTCAGGGTGTTATCCCTGCCTCTCCGCAGTTCGCAGCTCCAAATGTTCCCGTGCCTCTGAAGAGACGGGCTCATGTGACAGATTACCAGCACAAATGCTGCTCGGGGACAAGCTGGCACGGGGAAGAGATCCAAAACGCACCACCGTCACATATATACGACTGTGTGTGAGTGCGTGTGTGTGTGTGTTGTGTGGAGAGACAGAGACGGATGGCATCTTGCAGGATCATATTCGGGCCCGATGTAGTCACTGGATGAATGTAATAAGATGTTGTCTGGCATGAGGATACAGGACGGCAGGTCATGGATTTCTGTGTTTTAGGAAGAAAGGGAAAGGGAAATCCTATTGCAATAATGTCTTTTTTATATTACATAGAATTGATTTAAAACTTGTTGTTAATCCCCCTCTGACACAACCTCATATAGGTTTTTTTTAGAATGTCTTTTTAGAAATGAGTACTGTTTTTCCACTGCACTTGAAACAATAAGATGAAAATCAAATGTTAAACAATTGGCAACAGGTTGACATGTTTTTACAGCACTCCAAAAGGTGCTCCCTCAGAAAATCATTTTTAAGACAGAGATGTTCTCGCTGTGTGTTCTTTTGTACGGAGGTTTCGGACACCTTGCAGCGGGGCCTATGTGGGGCTCTAAGAGGAACACTCGTTCCAAAGCGAAGCCCGGTCGTTCTGCCAGTTGAAAGTTAGCAGAGTAGAGAACGTTGGACTGAGCGGGAGCCCTGCTTATCGCCCGTGGCCGGGGCGCGTTTCCACTCTGGAGATGGGACGCGAGGCGCTGGGGCGTGCTGACGTCCGTCCCCCGGGACTCCTGTCCAATTACAGCTCAAAATGAGCCGGGAGAGCGCCGAGATTGGGCTGGGCGCACCAAGATGATGATGGAAGGAGGGAAGGGGCTGAGTGATGGAAAGTAAGGGGTGGGGGGGGGCAAGGATATGAGTAGCACTTGAAATTAATGGGGCAGGGTGGAGCGGGACTCCCAGGGGGCTGGCAGAGGGCATGATGATGACATTAACTCCGCCCTCAAGCAGCCATTAGGGGGCGGGAGGTTCCAGTAATCGCAGGACGCAGAGCAGAGATGGCTCGCAAGGTTCCCCAGATTGCAGCGCCGCCGCCGGGCTAAGCTTGTGCCGCGAACGGCCTGGAACATCGTCCGCGGCGAGTTAACTATGCATGATACCATTAGAGGAAGCCAGACACCCCTGACGCTCAATGTAACACGTGAAATCTTTAGAGCACGATCACATAACTAAACCGAGGGTTTCAGGTTGCAATCCAGATTTCATTCAGACCCACATCACGTAGAAAAATATGTGACAAATTGAAAGATTTCAGCAAAGATTTTAATAAGCGCTGGCGCTCGGAGGGCTTTCATTTGCAATGTCATATTTGGACGACTGTGCTCCGAGAGCTATTAAGCAGAAATGTGTTCGTCTATAAAAGAGCTCTTCTGTGTGTGATTGCCATTTAATAGCCAGCCATACGTTCACGCTCCAGTCTCGCTTTAATGTTGCGGCGCACCGGGGACCGACCAGAGTGAGGAGAGAGAACCCAAGGCCTTCGAAACATCTCGTCCAAATTACCGTCATCTTCGGAAGCGTGGCGCCGAGGGTACGAGATGAAGTGTTGTCATAATGTCGCTGTGGCGGAGCTCATTGCCTGCACATTCACAGTGTACAGCCAGGAGATATGACCCCAACACGCTGACACACACACACAGGATTACAGCCATTAATCTGTTTTGGTTGCACATTCAGTGCCGATTTAATTAATACTAGACCGAAGCCGTGATTGTCTAACTCTATATTCTCACACAAGCACACTTGGAGTTTTAGTGTGTCGTGATGGCCTGAATTACTTTTAAGAGGCTCCCACTCTGGAGAAAACACAATTTTACAGCATGAAAACAAACATATTTAACTGTGAACATAGTGAAAAACAGTCTGAGATATCCGCCTGTAGCCGTTGCAGTAACCCACGATCAGTTAAATCCCACCAATAAGAACTCTCCGTTTGCCACGCGAGGAAAAACGCGACGGTCGCAGAGTTGAGCGAAGGACAGACAGACAGACAGACAGAGAGACACATTTAAAGGCTTTTTTTCACCCAGGGGTCAGCGATGATTTCTAATACATACAGTAACATCAATGGCACATTAAGACAGTGTAACCACGGCAACAGCCACCGGGATTATCTCAAAGAGAGGCGGACAAAAGATCCAAAGACGCTTTGTTTAAAACGGCGGCGGCACGGTCCTGAGAGAAAAGAAAAGAAAGAATTGAAGACAGAAATAAGCAAGGTTCCAAGAAAGAAAGCTAGAAATAGACTCAGGGCTGCAAGGGGCTGGATCCCGCTGAGTGTGTGTGTGTGTGTGTGTAGTTGAATTAATCACATTGTGGGGACTTGCATCCCTTTGGGGACATAAAGCAGGCCCACACAAGCTAAACCTTTACATCTTAAGGTTAGGACTTGATTGTAATAATTGTGTTATGGTTAGCCATGTAGTGGCTAATGTTTGTCTCCAGGAAATGAAAGTCAATGCAATGTCCTGATAAGTGACAAACACAATTGTATGTGTGTGTCTTCAAATGTACTTCTCAATGTCCTCAATCTGTTCGACACTAAACTCTACAAGAAGAACTGAGGTTTCTGCTTCCCACTTCACATGTATGTCTCACACACACACACACACACACACACACACACACACACACACA
>NW_022280051.1:5757479-5760916 GCF_004355925.1 Anarrhichthys ocellatus | reverse complement strand
CACACACACACACACACACACACACACACACACACACACACAAACACACACACACACACACAAACACACACACACACACATACACGCACACACACACAGTATGAGATGTAATGACCATGATTGCTCCGGGGCCCTTTCTCGAGTCATCTTACTGTGAGCAGAACATTAAGCAACAGTCCACTTCCATAAAACACACACTGTTTCTGCAGCTGCAGTGACACCGTCTGCCCGCCCCCCCCCCCTCTCACCCCCTCACCCCTCTCTTTTGGTCATCATGAGCCAAATTCAGCCAGGCCAAGCAGAAGCACAAAAACTCACTTCTCAATACTTGTCTGCTGTAAAACGTTGTTGCAGTGAAGTCATTTTGCACGAATCGTTCGTTCTTTTCTAAGAAGTGCAAGGGTTGGACAAAATAAAAACAACACCTTATAATATAATAAACCAATACATCACTTTTGTCCAAACCCTGTATAAAATCAATGACCTGGGGTAAAAGTTAGATTGTTTCAATGACACTTTAAATCCATTGAGTACTCAAAACACTTAACTGTGATAATCACATGTGCATAAACTAGCCAATCACAGCACAGAACCAACAGCAATGTGCCACGATGCAAAATGTTGTAATATAAATACTGCGCTGTCACTTCCTGCTTCGGCTAGAAATAACTTTTGATGACTGTGAGGTTCTTTGAAACTACAACAGTTAGTTTTGAAAGCTTAAAATCTCCAATGTTGAGGTGAACGGGGAAGTAACAGTTGAGTCACTGGTCGTCTTGTGCAAATGGAGAGTGCGTCATTTTTATTGCACCTTTGCAGGGGCGTAAATATAGACAGAGAAGGCAGTGAGGTTGCAGTGGAGCTTGAGGGGTGGGGGGGACCCAAAGAGAGAGAGCCCTCCAACAGTGTGCCGGACGGAGTTCGGGCCCTTGCGAGTGATTCAGATGCAACCTTTGAAAACATAGCTGCTTCTTCAGAACTGCAATCTGCTCGTTTCCAGACACCGTCACCCTATTTGGCGGTGGGAGTTTGTTGACATTATGCTCAAACAAAAATGGCAAAAAGATCCAGAATTGCATAATACCATAAGATATGCAATGGGAACATACCATCACATGAACGTCCATCGAGGCGTTGACCATTAGAAGCAAATGGTCATACAGTTCAGACTCTTTACGGGAGCTCTCAGAGAATCAGCTGGGAGACCCAAGCAGCCCTGAGCAAACATGGCCGTGAGACCTCAGTGAAGTCAACAACAGGAGAGAAAATCAAGCCATTCAGAGCCAATTTGAATGTCTAGTAAAGAGAAATCTGTGATTGTTGTACATGCAGTACAAGTAGAACAGCTAATCTGGCAATGAAAATGTAAAAAGGGGATTTTTCTTTGTTTCACACACACACACACACACACACACAGAGTCTGGAGCCAATCAGCTCTGGTTGTTACATCATACAGAATCCCCGCTGTATGGACTCCACCCTGCAGCGTTGTTCCCTTTTAACACTGTGCAAGTTCCAGTGTGATCTTCTTCAAGGCAAACACTGAGTTCTGAAAGTCGAACTTCTTAGCCTCTGCCATTTGCCGGTAGCCTATCTGTCGATGTCTTCAACTCCCCCCGAGCCCATGACCTCTGACCCCAACCCTCCTCACTGAATCTGTATCTGGGTTAAACTGATAACTGGAGAGCAACCGCTGAAAAAGAAGAGCTGGACGGAGGGAGAGATGTAGTTTGCATTTGTTTTCACACATTTCTTGGATCCAGGTGGCGGTGATCAAGACCGTGAACCCTCTGCAGCCAATCAGCTGTACTTCCTGCTCAGTTCTTCTCAGTCTCTATTTTCACTTTATCTTTCTCCTCTCTATTTTTCCCCTCCCCCCCGGGTCACCATCTGCATGGCAACACTCGCAGCATGACACTTCCACAACCCAGGAGGAAGACGACAGCGACAGAGTGCAGATCTCTCTCTCTCTTTATTCACAGGCCACCCATAATTCATTAGCTCTCCCTCTCATCCTCTCTATATTTGCCTCTCTCTGCAGTGTGACCAACGCGGGTTTCTGAAAGCCCGTTGGGATGTGAAGGTGCTGACGGTCGATACTCCGTACGGCCATTCAGCACGTTTTAAATTCGACCGCTTTCATGCCAAACCTCATTCAGAAAAAGCTGTATTTTAGAGGGACAATGACATTTCCCATTGTGACCACAGACGACATACACAATAATGCATACTTGTGCGGTTTATTCAATCAAACGGCATCTTACCCACAATGTCAACAGAACATAACCATCATAACTCAATACAACTTTTGATTGTTGCCGAAAACTGCCTCATTTATTGCCCGAAACATAAATATCGTCAACTTATTACGTCCCTGCAAAATAAAAACAACAACAAATGGAGAACATATGCATGAAGAGCAATGGTTTCCTTCACAGACGGACCTCTGGTACGGCTTCAGTCCGACCTAGATCCTCGCTTAACCAAACCCTCTCTCTAATTGGTCAGTTCTTCATTCGGCCTCTGGTCATGCATTGTCCACATTTTCTCTTCTGTGGCTTCACATTGAGCATCCATCAGTCACACACAAAGAGATTTAATTCCTTTTTTTTTCTTCTTATTTTCACCGGGCAGAGTGCCAATGTTTTCCTTTCCTTCACTGACTCTCACCCCCTCATCCCTCCTGCTCCTCTTTTCCTCCCATCCCCCCCCTCTCTCTCTTCTTCTTCATCCCTCTCCTCCTTTACTCTGCTAAGCTTCCTGTTTCGGTTGCAAGCGAAAGCTGTTTATTTATTCAGACAAGATCTATTTCTCTCATATCCCCCCCCCATCAACACCACCCTTCTCTCTTTCTCCCCCTCAACTTCTTCCTCTTTCCCCTTCTGGTTACATGCTTGTAGAGGATCACTGGGAGTAAACAAAAAAAAGGAGGGAGGGAGGGAGGGATACGATGCGTTGGAAAAGATCGGAGGAAATCAGCTGCGATTCAAAAGTGAAGGAGGCGTTTCATAAAGAGAAAAAAGACAGGATGTAAATACAGAAGGTGGAGGAGAGAGTCTACTCTTTACTTCCTGTGTAGTTGTGTGTCAGCGGGGGAAACACACACACACACACACACACACACACACAGGTACAAAGCTTCTTTATGGGTCTGACCGTCGTGAGAATAAGACTGTAACAAAGTATCCCACTAAAATACAGGACAGAGGGAATGATTAGTGTGTGTGTGTTTGTCTCTCTGTGTGTGTGTGTGTGTGTGTGTGTGTGTGTGTGCGTGAGTAGGAGAGAGCGAGAGGGTGGGTGAAGGAGAGAAAGAGTGTGTGAGCAAGAGAGATAGAGTGCCGTGCTCCAGGTGGTGCATTATTAAACAGATTTGTCATGTTGGGCAAATGGCATTAAGTCTGTGTGTGTGTGTGTGTGTGTGTGTGTGTGTGTGT
>NW_022280051.1:5752876-5757469 GCF_004355925.1 Anarrhichthys ocellatus | reverse complement strand
ACACACACACACACACACACACACACACACACACACACACACTGTAATCTGTGAGCACTCTGTGTGAATGGCTGAGAATGATGGCTGAAACACACGCAAAGGCAGAACAACATGAAGGTTCGGACTCTGATGACAGGAGGAGACAACCATGTATTTCATGCACTTTAAAATTCGTCCATTTTCACTCGGATACCTTCGATTACGACATACGACATTAGATGTGACACGTCGATCACAAACCTCTCAGTTCAAACCAAAGATAATCAACATTGTTCATGCTTACATTCTGCCCACCAATGCTGACAAAATATATATGATTTCATGAAACAAAGCATTAATCCTCAGGGTAGAAGAGCAGAGGTGCTTCTCCACACAGGAACCAGCATGTACTGTTGTTCAGTAGAGACGTGTCCTCGTGTGATCTCCACCTCGGCTGTACAGACTTTCAGAGGGAAACCCTCATACTGATATAAATGTTACCGAATTATTGATATCTCAACGTGTCAGCAAGGTTGTAACTTTATATACTTTTGTACAGTTGAAATGATCCATAGATATCAGGCTATGGATAGAATTTAAGAGCTTCAAGAGTTCAAGAGTTGGTTCATCGTCAACTATCATATCATGAGGTGGCAGGATCAAACTTTTAAAGAAACAGTCTGCTTAACAACACACACACACACACACACAGTCTCGCCTACATGCTCTCCTCTTTCCTTCCTCCTCTTCCTCTTCTCCTGTAATTTCTAGCCTTCCCCTCTCCGTCATCTTCCCCTCCGTCTCCTTTGTGTTTTTGTGACACACTCTCGCCTCAACTATGTTATTATCTCTTGCTGATTCCAGAGGGTTTCAGAGGAATTCAGCCCTCCCCTCTCTCCTTCTCCTTCTGCCCGCCCAGTCCGCCTCCGTCACTCAGATGCTGAATGCGGTATTGTTCTCCGCCCGCCACAAAGCTTTGATTGACAGCTGTGGGAAGCTGAGAGTGAATTTCGACCCTCCCCTCCCGCTGCCATCACTTTCATTTACACTTGTCACCCGGCCTTTTTCCTGCATCGCTTCGTTTTAAGTGATCCAGTCATGCTATGATTGTTTTTTAAAACCTCAGTTTAAATCCAAAAGGTGACAAACTTTAACCTGCAAATCTTAAACGTGAGGTACAGTCTGTGTTCTTTCTCTAAAAACCAGCCGGCTCCAGAGTCCCAACAGAAGCCCAGCTCCTGAGGGGGAACCGAAGAACCGCTACGTACGCCGAAAACCCTTCTCAGGTGTTTCCTCCCTGAATAAATCCCCCGTTGGGACGTCACGCGGCTGAAAGTGCGTCACCGCTCACATGTGTCAAATTCAGCTGCAAACACACAGGTGACGAAGGAGCCAATCAGGGCCGACTGTCCTCATCTCCATGGAAAGAGTGTCACAAATAACACAAAGTCATGAGCCTCATTTCTACGTCTGAAAAACACAGCGATGGAACGGAGGGAAAGGACGAAGTTTCTCCAAAATCAGAGTTATCAGGTAGTACAGTGGAGTTTTGACTCCCGTGAGGAAACGGCATCTGCTTCGTTCTCCACGATGTCTTTGTTGAACCGTGACAGTTTAACATGCTTTTTTCCAACACGACAAGAAACAAAACGCTCAAAACTTTGTTTATTTCTAAGCACGAAAACGCTCCAATTTAAAAGATAAAACCGCGACTATCTGCAGCTTCAGGCCGGAAATATCAGTGCCCACCTCTACGAAATGTTTTCCCTCTGACCCGTTAGTTAAACCAGTATAATCCTGAGCAGAGAAAAAAAGAGGTCTGGCTTACAGATAAAGCACCACACACACTACCAGAGGGGATTTAAAGATTCAAACAGTGGTCTTGGTAATTAGGCGGACGGATTTGTGCCTCTCTTCCCGGTCCGCCGGGATATAAAGCGACGCACAATGCAAGCGGACGAACTCCTTAAGTGGATTAATTAAAACCAACACAGCGGGGTCAAAGGTCAAGCCCCCTTTTCGCTGCCAGCACCCCCTCCGGTCTCCTCCGGCACACCTGCACGACCGAGATGATCGGTCGACGGCGAGAACGGACGCTGAAGAGACGGAGGGAAGACGGAGCAGCGGGGGACTGTCGGGTTTTTTGAGCGCGGACACAAGGAGATGTTTTTACATTTGCATCAAAAACACTTCACCCTCAACCATTTGAGTCATATTTCTCTTTAACAACACACACTCATCTTTAACTCTGAAACATCCAGCGACGATTTAACCAGACGGTAAAAGAATAAAAACCTGAGCTCTCTCCCTCCCTCCCCTCCCTAATCGAATCCAGAACACACCTTGTCTTTGCAGTGTGTGTGTGTGTGTGTGTGTGTGATAGCTGGATGTAATCAGATGGAATTAATATGCATGCTGTTTCTCATTATGGCTTAACTGAACTGCACTTCAGATATGTGACGTGCACCGCGAGAGGCACGGACAGATTTCCAACATCCGTCCACTGCGCTGTCTCTGGAGTGTGTGTTCGCACACGTGTGTGTGTGTGTGTGTGTGTGCTGATACGCTGCATGAGACAGAAGAGGTAGCGAATGATAACGCTTGTTTTAACACATGCATGCACACATACATTTGTCACTTGCATTGACTCCTTATTGCGCTCAAAGTAAATCACATTCCACAGAGCCGCATTAATCAGCTAATTGTGCTAATATGCATATCACGCCGCCTGATTGTGTTACAGCGGCGACGTCTCGTCTTTCATCCGCACCGATAGTTTTCTTCGCAGTGTCCTTGTTTGAGAATCTTTGTTACAGCTGACCAGCAGACGTCGATGATCGAAACTCTTCGACCACAACGCCCCAAAAATCGAAACATCGCAAGTTCAAATTTATAAAATGATATCTAACTTTGTGCTCCGTAACGCTTCCCTTTGTTCAACTAATTCTGGGGCTCGACAACAACAACACACACAAACACACACTTTCTTGTTGATGCTGTTTATGATGGCTGTGTGTGTGTGTGTGTGTGTGTGTGTGTGTGTGTGTGTGTGTGTGTGAGCGTGACGGAGGTGAGTCTCATTACGGGAGAGAACGACAGAGAGCACCGCCGAGGTGCTTCATTAGCATAAATGATTGAGAAGTGCATGAGTGGGCGTGAGTGCTCATCTGTGTGTGTGTGTGTGTGTGTGTGTGTGTGTGTGTGACCCCGAGAGAGTGTGAGTGACAGGCCGGCGGTAAGCTGGTCTTTATTAAGATGCAGCGTCTTTTGAGAGGGACAGCTGCTCCTGCCTCTTATCCGGAAATGACAACGGTTTAATAAAGAGAAGAGACGAGAGACGGAGGGGAGCTAAATAATCCTCTTCCCCTCCTTCCCATCATTCCTTCTCTCCTCTTTTGCTTCCTTCCCCTCCAAATGAAGAATCGGACCCTCTAAAATGCGACAACAAAAATAAAACTCTCTTCGGATTTCTTGCGCAAAAAGTTACAAGTCCACATGAAAGTCCCGTTTCACCTTTGACCTTTGAACGCGGCTGTCAAAGAGGCCAATGGGTGGATTATTAGCTCGTTATGAGTGCCGAAATTAGCTAAGAGTGTCATTTCTCAACGCTGCCAGGAGATGTGTCCCCGTTAAGCAAATAGACCGAGAGGAGAGGAGTGTGTGTCCACAGAGTGTGTGTGTGTGTGTGTGTGTGTGTGTCAGGTCACCCGTATGTCCTATTTCTCAGTCTGGATGGTCACCACTGCCTGTTTGGAAATGACATCATTCACCCCACCCACCCCCCTCCCACTCCTCTTTGTCCATCAGCAGTTTGCTGAAATATGCCTGCTCTACATTACTCCACTCATATTCTATTTAGGATTTGTGGATAATGACGGTGGGATGGAGGGCTGTGGGGGGTGGGGGTATAAAGTGATAAAAGAGGGGAGAAGCAGCGTTAAAAGAATAATTTGAGGGTCTTCAGGGTTCTGTCTCCTCAAAATAGAATTTGCGATAGTCCCAGCCGCCGCCGCCGCCGCCGCCGCCGCTGCCTAGTCCGTCGGGGGAATAATGACTTATTTATCAAATGGCTGAAATATTCAGGGACAAGGCCTTTTTAAAAAGCAGCTTTTTAAATTCATAGGCTTCTCTGCTGAGATGCTTAATGACAGTGAATGTATTCATAGTGATTTGCAGGGTCCGAGATAGATAGAGCCTCGCGTGCTGCCTATGAGTCTAATAGCTGTTTGACAAAAAAAAAGAAAAGAAAGGGAGAGTGCTCACTCAAGACGAGGTGAGCGAGAGAGTTCTAACCTCTGACCTCACGGGGAGGCTCGGTGAATCCATTTGGTATCAGGACCGCCTCCTCCTCCTCCTCGCGCCAAGTAGTTAATGGCTGTGTTGCTGCTGAAAACATGTTTCGCAGCTCGGGAGATCGAATTGAAATGTTCTCTTAAAGCACTCTGTTGCGGGCAATCAGCCATGAGTAAATGTTTCAAGAGAAATTCCTGGAGGGCCATACTTTTTTTTCTGGCAGTGCGCGAGGCTCTTCAACATTTGGAGGGACTAAATCAGCATGGGAGGGAGGAGGGGTGAGGAGTGGTGGGGGGGGGGGGGGGGGGGGGGGGGGGGGGG
>NW_022280051.1:5708977-5752776 GCF_004355925.1 Anarrhichthys ocellatus | reverse complement strand
AGGGGTGTGATGGTGATAAATGAGTGTTATTCTTACTTCTACACTGGAATGGACGAAGTTTTGGAGGTGATGGTGGCGGGGATGAGGCACTGGTGCAGGGCAGCACCGGGGGTTAATGAGATGTACGCGGACACGGAGCAGCTCGCGTGCTTCAGGCTCGTGACAGAGCGGAGGAGACGACGAGAGGAGCTCGAGAAAGTAGAAGGTACAGCGGCGCAGATTACAGCCAAACGGCGCAATCCGTGCGTAATTACGCGCCACCAGTGCCGGAACCAGAGCTCTAAAGGGGGCAGGCGGCGAACTATTGCCTGCGCTGCGTCCCACCCTTATTTTCTCCCAAAAGAAAAAAGAAAAACAACACACCACCGCACTTCTGTCGCTATCCCCTCTCCGCTATCACCCCCTGCTCACAATGGCGATGGCTGTGGAGAAACTGACCGGGCGCTTACCTTAACACGTTCCAGCTTTTCAGTGGGTCCAGGTCTGAAATTATAGAAACCATGGTCGACTGGGCTGGGCAGCACCGGGAGAGAGGGAGGGGGTGCGGCAGAAAAAAGATCGAAAGAAAAAGCGGCGCAAAGGCTGTAAACTCCGTCTGCGAATGGCAGCGATTGCTCGGATGCAACCCGTCCTGGTTGTTCAGTGGGTGATGAGCGCTGTCACAGCTCTCTCTCTCTCTCTCTCTCTCTCTCTCTCTCTCTCTCTCTCTCCTTCCCTCCGCCCCCTCCTGTTCGAAGCCTGCGCTCTGCAGACGCGTCTCCGAGCTTTCGAAGGCAGGCTGAAATGCAGAGCTGTACAGTAGAGGGTTTACCCCACCTAAGGAATTCATATAGGCTACCCATCTTATTTATTTTTTTAAACACACCTGGGGGAATAAAGTTTACACACCTTTTTTTTTTTTTAGGGCTGGCACGCTTTAAAAAATGGAACACTGTAAAAAGTGTCCATCTCAGCGTTCATCTATAAGGCTCGAACCTCCTTTGATGGATACATTTTTTTGTCAGTGACGATATTTAGCAGCATCACTGCAAGAGAATAAAACTTAACTCTAATGATAATAAAAGAAAAGCCATGGTTGCAATGAAATGATAAAACCATAATTAAACCAATTAAATTAAGTTTAACATAATGAATTGTGTAATGGTTCCTTCTCCAACTAGAGCTGAAAACCTTCATGAAGCGTGTCAAATATTTCACAGCTGAGACCTCGTTCACACAGAGCTGTTGAGTTATCATCACCAGCTCCACTGCAACTCGCTGTCAGCGCTGACTTCCTGTCTGACACCACCACATCCTGTTGATAACTGTTATTTTCTTTGACTTTTTTCTCCCCCCCCGCCCCCCTCGACATGGCAGCAGATGCGTCATCCCTGGCGAAGAATGACGAGGCAAAAGCCAAGTCCCACCTATTCTGAGCTCTTTTTTTTTTTGCTCATCGCGTAAAAGAAAGCACAGACGAGCCCCGATGGAGGAAATAAAGAAAGAGAGAGAGAAGAGAATTTGAGAACTGTGTCCGTTTCAGATAATTGTCGAGTACAACAGAACAGAGCGGGACTGAAAGTCTCTGCCAAAGCCATCGTAGTAACAGCACAAGGGGTTTGTTATGTTCAGGGGTTACGATGTTAGTCATCGCTCTCACAGATAACGGTCAGTTTGAGAGGAAACGGCTGTGCTTTCATTTTAGACAGTTGGCCCTTTGAATAGAAGACATCCCTCAGTTGAGTTTTAGCTTCATCATTGTGCATTTTTTAGTTTTGTCAACTGGTTTTAAATATTTAAACCAAAATCAATTGGAAGACCAATGAAAAAAAAACCAACCCCATGTTGGGGTTGCAAGCTTTTCTACAATAATGAGCTTTGAGGTTTTCTCCAGCTGACATTCCGCAGAGCGGAGACGCTGGTTCGCGTGGAGGCGAACGGAGGGACCAGAGCACACTGCAGGTAAGACGACGGTAATGCAAAGCTACAGCCCGGCGCTCTCAGCATCAGCAGCCATACTGCACCGGTTTTAAATAGACTCAATTGGACATCTGCTTCACTGAGGAGGAGGAGGAGGAGGAGGAGGATGGAGAGAGTTGACAGCATCTCTCTCGTCTTCCTCTGTCTCTATTTCTGTCTCTCGCGCTCGTATAGACACGGACGCTTGCACACACATCGGAGAGATCACACAGAGTTTAGTTGTTCTTTGCACAGCTCTAATTTCTGCACAATAATCGCATTGGCAGGCCTGAAGTCTCAGAGTGGGTGTTGGTGCATCTGTATAAGTTAGCAATGCATATACACCTGTTTGCATGAGAGCAAAGGGACGGAAACATTGACTGTAAGGTTTGGATTACATCTTTATAACTGGTTTCTCTTCATACAAACTTTGTTTCCGTCTGTGGAGCTACAGTGGACGCAAAGTGCATTTGATGTTGTATACGAACATAATTCAACCCAAAATGATTTGGTACGTCATGTTAACATGAAGGAGGAAGTATAAAGGAGCAGGGGCGGTCACAGGGGCGACTGTGGCTCAGAAGGCAGAGCTCCTGGCTCCTCTAGTCCATGTCGATGTGTCCTTGGGGCAAGACGCTTAACTTCAAATTGCTCCCGAAGGTTGTGCCATCGATGTGTAATTGAGTGTGAATGATTAGTTAGTCGTGATGGGCAGGTGGCACCTTGTACGGTAGCCATCAGTGTATGAATGGGTGAGTGACATGTAGTGTTAAAGCGACTCGAGTGGTCGGAAGACTAGAAAAGAAAAATGTTACCCCAAACGATCTTTTTCCTAAACCTAACTAAGTGGTTTTGTTGCCTAAACCTAACTGAGTTTTCTGTAAAGACGGAAGTTTATTTTGAAAGACTGTTTGCTTGTAACGAGCAGAAATTGAGACATGTTGCTGGACTTTTGTCGTTGACGCTGTACAACCGCAGCAGGCTAGAGTTAAAAAGATCATGAGGTCATGGGGACATGAAGAGGCAACCTAACCTGGTACATATCTAATATTAATAGATTCTAGTGTAAGTAATAACTTACTAAATACTGGAATATTAAAGGTAAGTCATACTGTCAGAAGAAGTACCACAGTCATAGGGATGACTCGATCGTTAGTCACCTGACATGCAGCAGTTTGTCGGTCATGTGGCTTTGCCTTATGGCATAAAAAGGGGGGGAGGGCACCAGATGCATCTGTGTGAGTCAGGGAAGTGGAGGAAAGGTGCGACAGCACGGCACAAACCAGGATTCACACTCTCGCAGCTCCGTGAACTGCGTACGCAAATTGGTTGCAATCAGCTGCCTCTGTGTGAACACACACCCTGGGACCCTAGGACTCACTGATCCCATTATTCAGCACAGGATTTAAAAATCCTCGGACTCTTACTGGCACACACACACACACACACGCAGGTACACATACTGAAACACATGTACTCATCATGCGCAGACGGAGCCAAAACAATGTCAGCATGATAAACACCTTGTATTTCCCCCCCAGCTTCTTTATTCGACAAAATCAAGCAGATCTGAGGACAAGCCTTGGGGTTTATGTCATCATGCATATGTGATGTGCATTTCAAATCCAAACAAAGTCAGTGTATCTCATAACCACCCACTGAATACAGATTCCCATTTTACCTCAATCCATTTTTAAAAAAGGGGGGGGGGGGTTGGAGATGAGAGGAGAAGAAAACGAATAAGCAGAGGAGAGGATGTGGATGAAATAAGTATAGGGGGATTATTTCATAAACGACAGAATTTTCTTTTCTGTGTAAGTCATTTGATCCTGTCAAATATGCCTAAAGCCATACGCCCACGTGCTCATTGTCTGAAAAATGCTCAGTTTATGAGAATCTCCCCCCTTTCAAACAATGAGCGGAGCGGTTGGCTGCTCCACAGCAGCCTTGGCGCTCAGCAGCATCCGGGAGAAGGCAAATGAGATTTAAATCGGGGGGACTCAAAGTGGCGCGCCCGCACGCACGCACACGCCCAGGAGAACGGCCCACTGAGCCTGTTTGTTTGTTGGTCCCGCGCCGCAATCAGTGCGGTAAATTGCAGAAGGCCTTTCGCGTGTTGTGTTTACCTCCAGGACGGCCGACATAGACGCAGAACAAACAGAGCGGCTCCCTCTCCCATCTGGGTATCTCTAACACCATCTCTACTTATCTCCATTTACACCAGGAAGACTACAACACACACACACACACACACACACACACACACACACACACACACACACACAGGGAGACTTTGCATGTTTCTATTCCCTTTCCACTTACTG
Organism: Anarrhichthys ocellatus; assembly: GCF_004355925.1. Classification (NCBI taxonomy): domain Eukaryota; kingdom Metazoa; phylum Chordata; class Actinopteri; order Perciformes; family Anarhichadidae; genus Anarrhichthys; species Anarrhichthys ocellatus. The sequence continues at coordinate 5,748,514 of NW_022280051.1, read as the reverse complement.
TATTTGTTCGGATTCATTATTTCCTGCTGTTATTTTTCAAAATAAATGAAATTTTCTGCTACAACCTTTAAAAAGAAAAACCAGCACGTGTAGACATTCAGTATACCTAGCGTAGCTAGCGTAGCATAGAAGTGCTAACGCCTAACGTTAGCTCCACAGGTTTTTTACGTAGAAACGTAATGTTTTAGACAGGTATACCTCCTTCCCACCTCTCCAGGTAACGGTCCACAAAACCAGCCTGGAAATGAAGAAAATCTGCAACCATTGCATGAGAGTCCATGGAGCAGAGACGATGCTACGCTACGATTGGCCAGTCTGCGTTGGAGGGGCGGGACTTAGGGAAGGGTCAAATACAGGACGGATGTGAGGTCATGACTGTCGCCGACACGGAGACAGAAAAACAGACAAAGTTAGTGACCACCTGGTGAAGAAAGTGAAACATTTAATAGCGAAGAAGCCTCATCGTTTCCACAGCAGAAAGTTGTGAAGATCTTTATGAATGCAACTAGTATGTGTATGATGTTTCCCATTGACTTGCATCCGTCCACTGCAAATAAACGTTAATGTCCCAAGATTCAGAAAATGGACACCGCTGTGAAAATTGTACCCATCATTCCTGATTTTGTCAAATTATCATATGATTCTTAGCCAAAGCTGGCAACACTGCTACTGTGCATCTCCGTCTCTTTCTGTCTTTTTGTTGTTTTTCTTATTATTTCTTTGGGCGGTTGACAAATGATATGCTCAGAGCGAGTGGAAAGGAAATGGAGAGAGGAAGAGAAAGCACTTGGCAGAGCAGCGTCCAGGCGAATGAGCGATTGAACCGGTGTGGGAGGGCGAGTGGGTGAGGGAGCGAGCGAGAGAGGGAGGGAGGGAAAAGAGGAAGAGGAAGAAAGAAGAGGTGGAGGGTATATTTAGAGCTGCTGCTAATCAACTTCTCCGTCAGTTTGTGTCTGTGGGGGCGACAGGGAGAGCTAGAGAGGGAGAGTTAGAGAGAGAGAGTTAGAGAGAGAGAGAGCCAAGTTCAACACTAAAAATCAATATGCAGCCCACTCGCTCAGTGAGAGCGAGAGAGGAAGAGAAGAAGAGAGAGTGAAAGGGAGAAGAGGAAAACGACAGGATGAGACAAATGAGACTTCGAGAGCAGAGGAAAAGTGTTTTTTTTCCCATTTCGTCACGGTAGTTGCGAGCGTCATGTAAAATAGAAATACATGCAGGTATAAAAAAACCACCATAATAACATAATAACTTTAACGGCTAGTTTTCAAGCTTCTGAAACATCCTCCGTGGAGGGGAAAGTGCACCGCTGATGTCAGCCTGCGTCACCTAGCTAGCTCAGAGGGCATATTCATTTAAATGAGTCATTTTAGATGCTAAATGGCGTGCTCCCTGTTCTCCAGCAGCGCTGCTAACAAGCTTGTTAACTACAGCGATGTGCCCCTGATGGCTTAAATGTCACCCGGCCCGCCCGCTCAGAAGCCTGAAGGCTAAAGTAGCATTTCTGATAGATCCTCAATTAACTGTGTTTTCCACCTTTCAATAACAGAAAATAGTGATGTTTTTTTGAGCCAAGCGTGCACATAAATCCTTGCACACGTGTGTGTGTGTGTGTGTGTGTGTGTGTGGATATTGATAGGTCTGACTTAAGGTCAATACTGTGTGGGCTATAATGACGCCGAGAAGCAGGAATGATGGCAACGAGAGCATTTAATAGAGGAGGAGGGTTAGAGCTCATATACAGTAGCCTCTTTTTAGAACAACAGACTATTGGCTTAGACTGCCCCCCCCCTTCCCTCCCCCGCCCCAGCATCTCTCATTAGCCGGTGATCGATCCCCTCCCTGTGTGGCCCACACAGAGAGAAAACGCAATTAGAGCATTGACCAAACGATTGTGTGAACCGGTGCTCGATAGGTAATCATCACCTGAGAGGGGCGGGAGGCAGGTTTGCGGAGGGGAGCGTCAGGGGCCAAAGGGTGAGTGGGTGAGTGTGGGGGTGAGGGAACGTCGAGGACAAACTGCGAGCAAAGCGAGATGAGAAGGTGGGAGTGGAAGAGAGGAAAAACAACGACGGTAAACAACAGAAGATGCGGAGGCCATTTCATGAAGAGGGTCACAGCAGAGTCGTCTTAAAGGTCTACGAGGGTTTGGGTTGAGTGGAAGGAGGATGTTTTAATAACCATGGAAATAAACAGTTAATACAGTATTCAAAAATACGTACAGAAATCCAACTGTACATACTTAATGTGATGTTTCTGTAGGTTGATTTTTCGGAGCTGCCAACAAAGGCTTCAACCAATCACGTTGTGCGGACACTTACAAGTACTAAGACAACTACACGGAGGCTCCGTTTAGTTTGAACCAAGACGCCAAACTTTATTACTCCTTTCAACCTTGACAAAGGAAGCTCAGACTGGATCCACTCCTTCTGTTCTCACCTTTCAAAATAAAAGCCTTAGACAGATATACTGCGTGACCATTTATCACGGAGAACTCAAATTCACTCGGAGCACTTCGCTAAAAGGAAACTCTATAAAATATCTTCGACAATACAACAATTTACCAGCAGTGAACACTGATCTGAGTGGGTGAAATAATTGAGGACAATTGACACCGTGACAATATCTGTCCATCTAAAGGCATTGTTATTGCTACAGTTCCTCAAAATTAAGACCACATTTCCGGGAACGCCACTGAAATAAACTTTACTAATAAACAGCTTCAATCCAGAGTGCAGCACTTTATGTCATGCCAATTTAAACCTTATTTCTAAGTGGTTTATGTAACACTCATGGGACGTCTTTCTGCTGGTGATGGGGTTTGGCATTTGTTAACTACGTAAAACAGCTAATGTACAATTTTACCTTCTAAGTTATGTTCATGACTGCTTGTTCCAAATACCTAAATGCCTTTTAGAACAAGTCAGAATCTGCACCTGTGGTAAGTATGAGCAATTTACAGAGATTCTGAGAATGAGCGGTTAACTGAAGAGGAAAGACATGCGGGAGGTGATGCTCCCCACTAGTCCGTCACTTCCCGTCCACCAGATGTCACAGCAAGAAGCTCTCAAAGTTCCTGCTTTACTTTAGTTAGTAACTGTAGCTTCAGGATCATGTTGTTTCCCGCAACTAACTGTGTTTTGTCACATTAGGAAAGTGGTGGGCACACTTTAACAGGAAGTGCCCTCACTTTCACTTCCTCTTTGGTGCTTCTACCATAGAGAGATGGCCTCATTGCTTCCTGCATACATGCAGTATATTTATTCTCCCCCTCTCATTTCCTCCTCTGTACTTCATTGTCTCTCCCTCCCACTCTTCCTCACCCTTCTCTATCACAGCTTTTTTTTTTCTTCTTTTCGTTTCATGCAGTTCACCCAATTTCCTCTCCATCTCTCTTCTCTGTGTGAATAGCTTAAAAAGCATTATGCGCCACACTGATTCACTCATATCATGAATAAAATAATGCTACCAGTCACGCAGGGTCTAAAGCAGGCTTTGACATGGGCTTTCAAGGCAGATACCAATATCAGTATTTATACAATAGAGCTGCCAGTAGCAGGACACGTTGAGCCCATTTTCTGTATTTTTAAATAATACTGTTTTCATGCCAACATTTTGGAGGAACATAAAAGGGTCCAGAAATGTATTTTCCTGACAGAATAAAAAGTCAAAAAGATAAAAGAAATGTTCTAATATGTTTTATTATTGTATATTTAGCTGTATAACTCTGTTTCTATTAGGCCTGGGTCTTCTTATAAACTTTTTATTCTTAAATCATACCATGTCCTCAACACAGCAGCATGGCACAGAGGTGTGTAATAACACACACACACACACACACACACACACACACACACACACAGGGAGACAGCAGCAGCACGTTCAAAGCGAGACAAACAAACATATACTTGTATTGTACTGTTATAATGTAGGTTTTGCTGCATTAATATATCGATCATCACATTCTTCTGCTAGTCGCGATCAGTCAGTTATATAAACAATTTTACATTTGCCTTGTCTGGGACAAAGCATGATGGCAGGATTAGTTTTAGTCACAGAGACTGCACATACAGCACTTATGAAAGGGAATAAAACAATAAATATCGCCGCAAAATCCCAAACAAATCCCAAAATGTCAGGGGCCGGGAAAGGAGCCCCCCCCCCCCCCTATGGCCTCCTCATTGATCCGCCAACATAAAGCAGCCCAGGGATTCCTTTCACTTACCAATACCCGATGGGAAATCTCTCTTTGTCTCAGGTGCGGTGGTCATTTGTGCTAAAAGGTCAGAGGTCAGATGGAACAGCAGCCAATTAAACCCCTGCAGATTTGACACAAGGAGGAAACAATCTCAAAGCCCATCTGTGGTCCTTTGCCTCGGGGCCGCGGTCACCAATAACTGCCCTGCCTCTGTGTACAGTGTGTGTGTGTGTTAGTGGTGTGGGGATTTAGCTTGGTATACCTGCACCTGTCCCCCCCGCTCCACATTTCTTTTATACTGTATATCTCTTCCTACAATCCCCTCTGACAGAGGTGGAGGCTTCATGCGGACGTCCACACACCAGCAATTTGTCGAGATGGCGTAGACGATCTACTGCACGTGTGTAAAGAGAACTATACCACACGTCTGTGGTGTCAGCAGCTGTACATGTCCACAGACATAATCTGAGTTTAAGAGCAATTCACAGCCCGCACATACATCAGCCAAGAAGGAGCTGCAGCACCTGGATGAGGGGAAGCAAACGTGTCCCCGTCCTGGAGCCACACCTGGGAGGGAAGCTCGCCGGTCCACGTCCGGTGGCTGGCTTTTGACCCATGAAGCCGGATCGACACAGCCTGGAAGGACTGCATGGAGCAGCCGCCCTGTGGGCCCACCACCTGCAGGGACAGGCATTGGGGTTGGATGCATTGTCAGCCAGGCGGCAAGCGAAGGCAGGGACCTGGGCGTGCCGACCCCTCGGTATCACGGACTGGTACACTGCAAATGTATTTACATGAATGCGTTTCTTTTGCACTTTGTCTTTTGATGTTTTATGCAAAGCGCTTTGAATTGCCTTGTTGCTGAAATGTGCTTTATAAATAAGCTGGCCTTGGTTATGGGGAAGTGGAACGTCACCTGGTGGGGAAGGAACCTCTACGCATAGCACTGGGTCTGGAACCAAACTCCTGGAGAGGCCCAGGTTGAGCGGCACTGCGTCCGTATTCTTAACAGGAAGTGTAGGCGTTTTCAGTGGATACACTCTATGTTCCAACCCTCAGCTGCGGTCAAGAGTTTGCCGTTACGAGCGGCGAAAATGCGGTGGCTGGGCTCACCCTTAGAGAGAGAGGGTGAGGAGCTCGGACTGGAGCCGCCAGCCTACTCTGCTTAGCCTGCTGCCTCCTGGACCCGGCCTCGCATAAATGGATGGATGTATCTTTTTACATCGGCTACCACGAGAACGTACACTACGAAAGTATCTATTCATGAGCGTGTCTGTCTATCTTTTATTACTTTTATACACACCACACACACACTCCCAAGTCGGACGTGTCAGTCCACAGACGTAGTGCTCGGCTTGCTGCCCGGTGCAGAGGTCACTGCGAGCCAGCACACTCCATTTCCCAGGTTGCCGCGGGGCTGGCCAAGGGCAGGACGGCACATCGTTCTCCAGCTTGATGAAACAAGTCCACCTCGCTGTGTGTGCTTTGTGGGAGGGGTGGAGGGTCAGAGGTGAGTGTGTGTGTGTGTGTGTGTGTGTGTGTGTGTTTCTAGTTCAAGATGGCACGCTGACAAGTCAAAGGCTCGTACATCTTTCTGTGGCAGAGTGTATTTATGAGTGTCTGACGCAGCGGTGTAATGTGTGTATGAGAGGAGAGAGAGAGCAGAAAATACAAAGAGAGAGAGAGAGAGAGCAGGAATTCTTTCTCAAGTAAAGACAGGTCTTACTGAGGTTTACTTTAAGCACAAGTGGAAATAGCTGTCATGTCAGTGTGCTTACATGCTCACTATTAACAGAGGTATAGCTTTATCAGAGGAACTAAGTGGTTTACACAAAAGGCTCTTCCTCTCCATGGAATGTGGAGATGTGGCCAAAAGATAAATTATTCAAATGTCTAAATACCAAACACTACATTATGGTGTCTTCTTTTCAGCACATTGGTATATCATGTAGTGCTGCTTATCATTCTCTGACTGCAGTAATGCAAACTACAGCAACTGGTCACGCTGGACACCTTGAAAGACGCCGCAGGACTCAGCCCATTGTATCTGTCTGCTAACTATTTAAATCATGAAACATACATCACGTGTTGTATCATCTATTATACCGTGCAAACTAAATAGTTTGCACGGTAAATAGTTTGCAATAGTTTGCAAAGTGACTAATAAGGTATCTATTCAACATGCAGTGTTATTTTGTTTCAGTGATCTATCAGAGATATGATCCAAACCTGACAAAAAGAAGCCTCCAGCGAGCTTGTGGAGCTAAAAACAAACTAAACTAACTGAGCTAACGACACTAATAAGAGCCAGGGATGTCATCATCTCTGGATGTGTGGTTTATAGACGATGACTTCTTGCTTGTATCCAGTGGGCGGGAGAGAAAACAGCCTGCCAAGATATTGTTTCATAACATTCGGGCACCACTCCTGACAACCGTGAGCTGGTTTTATTGGCCGGAGAAAATCGTTGTTTCCCTTGTCAGTCCCACAGCAACACCATCCCACACACACTCACCTCTGCCCAACCCGCCGCAGGGCCGAGCGAGGGAAGAAGAAGGAAGGAAGGAAGGAAGGAAGGAAGGATGGACGGATGAGGGAAGGCTCTGAAAAACAAGTCCGACTGCAAGGAGGATAAAAACCTTCGAGCATTGTGTCATCGCTGCCAAAGTACAGCGGACTGCAGCTCCGGTCATCCAAATGTGTTAGCAATAAAGTTTTGAGAAAATGCACACACACACACACAAACACACGAACACACACACACATGCACACAGATGGTGTAACTAAAAGAACACGATCATCTGTTTCTCATTGTTGAGGAATCTTCTGAGCCGTTTCCAAGCCTACACCCTCCTCCCCTCAGCAGCTCCAACTGTAAACACACACGCACTGTGTCGGACAGATTCACAGCGGCAGGAAATACACTGATGACTTTCTGAACGCTGATACTGATATTTTTCGGATATTTGATATTGTGTATCTTTAAATTTGACAACTTCACGAGAACAAACTTTGTAGAAAAACTAAAATAATCAAGATTATAACATCTGTTAATGCACACGTGTGTGGAATGTGATGCAACAAAATGACACTTTACATTCAGACCCTTATTGAACAGTTATCGTCAGTATAAGGTTTAGTAATGTCCAGTGATACATGTGTATGACTAAGGGTATGTTCTAAGTGTGTATTCGTGCATTTATAAAATACTCCTCCTATGAAGCATCCCAAAGACACATTGTGATTTGTTATCTGGGGGAGCGCTGTGGTTTCAGCATTTTCTGCAGCTACAGGCTGGGAGGGGGAGGGGGAGGACGAGAGGGAGGAGGGGGGGGTCGAAAGCCGAGCTGTCAGGACCCTCCGGGGTCAGAGGAAAAGAAAAAGCACCAACTCAGCTTTCACGTCCTGCAAGTGCTGCATAATTGCATCATCGAACCATCAATTCTCCCTCCGATGACAGATTGCATGAACAGTTTGTTTTTTGAGCGGGGGGGGGGGGGGGGTTCTTGTCACACATGTTGTGGGTGTTAACACGTCAAAACAAGGTGACTGACATATGAGTGAATCAGCAACACTACAGCGTGTTTCTGTCCGGATGCATTCATGACACCAGGGCTGTCGAGGAAGTTTTCCTTCAGTGTGTTTACGGATCTGACGTCACATTAAAGCAGCAGAAGAGAGAGAGAGACACCTCGCATTGAGCTGCAGTGATCCATCCAAACCTTTTGAAGTTCATATCCTCCGAACATTAAACTCCCTCACATTGCATTTTCCGCTCATGAAAGTTGGCTTGGGTTTGGAATGAACAGGAAAGACGGACGGAGAGATGTGAGGAGAGAAAGGGGGGAAAAGAGAAACAACATAAATGTGTTGCATTGTGTTCGGGTCAGCGAGGTCATGAGAAGAAGGTGAAGAGTACATCTGTCTCCTCCTTCAGAGACAAGACTCTCCTCTGTCTTTCTGTCCCTCGCTCTGCTTTTAAAGCCCGGCAGTACCACATGATAAAAGTGCTGCTTTTAAAAAGAAAGGACACCGTCTCTTCATCTCTTCTTCTTTCTCAGCACTTTGCCCCCCCCACATGTTGCTTAAGCATTCATATGGTTGGTATTTTTCATGCATATGCTTTCATGGCCCATATTGGATTTACTGACAATAAAAATAAAAAAGAGGGAAAAATGAAAAGAATCTTGCGAGCTAACAATTTGGATATTTAAATGCGCTCCCTGTGAAACGTTGTGGAGAGAAAGGAGGGCTGCTCTGAGGTCAGCTCAAATACCGTGGGCCCCACATCAACATGAAAGGGGGAACCAGCTCCCCACGCCTGATCCAGAGTCAGTTCATCAAATATTAATGCTGCGCGTGGTATTCCTGGGAGCGTAGCCCGACCCGAATACAATTACAAGCAATAAACAGCAGTTCTGCTTTAATCACAAGAGCAACGTTTACATGATTAATGCAATATACTCCAATCTCATATCGCTGCTATGAGCTCAAGCTGAGAGCATAGGGCCAACGTTGTGATTATGCACATGATTATGTTGATTTCTTTTTTTTTACAGGTGACGTGGTGTGGGTCTGCAGACGGAGCCCGCTGACACGCGACCAAGCTTGGAGATGAATTCAGGACGGCTCCTCCTCCATCTCTGCACAAAAGACGTAAAATATGCCGCTCATTTGTGATATTCTAAATCGTCTGCTTTCTAAAAGGCCCCCATCCAAACCTCAATATCCCATGTTTCCCATGTTCATACCTCCGCTCAGCTAGAATATCAAAATCGAGAGGAGGCGAGGAGTGATCGGCTCAGTCAAGTTTTTTCCGAATACTTTTTTTATTAGTGCTCGCGACCGTGAGGGGAAACTATGACATTTACTTGCGAGAAAGAAGAGAAGCAGCTGGACTGCAAAGTTTTTCCAGAGCTGTATCAAAATGTAAATCAAGAAACCAAAAGAGAGAGAGAGCGAGAGCGAGAGAGAGAGAGAGGCAGCGGCGGTACAATCCAGAGAGGAACAACCCACTCCTGATTAGGTGGAATCAGTAAGCTAAGAGGGACAGCATCAGTGTGATTGGAGGTGGCTGTTTGAGGAGAGAGCATCAGTAAAGAGGCTCTCAACACTGATGGCCGGCCTGGCTGCTGCTGCTTGACTCACTGTGACAGACCTCCAGCCCCCAACCAACACACACACAGACACCAGACACTGTCCTTTAAAGAGGAACTAGAACCAAGAGTTCAGGCTGAAATGCCTGCACGAAAAGCGCCACATAAACTGGTATGTTACTTTGACATGTAGCCAGACTTTAGTGTTTTAAAATGACCGTTCATGACAGTCATTACTCTCTCAGTCAGCTTATGCTGATAGCTAGTTCTAATCGGTAATGACAATCATCAATCCATCAACAACACTACTAAATACCCAGATACTGTAAACTAAAGTGTTGTGTTGGTTTAGTTACTCTTAGTCTTGCCCCCCAGAAGGATCAACTGATATCTGAGTCCCTATTGGCAGCACATCATGTGACTTGCAAAAGCCATAAAACAGAGTTGAAAAATAAATCAGTTTTATGATGCGACTACGCTGAGTTTAAAGTTTGGAATGCGCTGAGATATTCCTTTATGTTGGTGGACTTGTTGCCTTCCCCAGCATGAGCACAGTTCTGGTGACGTATGAAGGGACTATGGAGGCAGATTCATGACTTTCCTTTACTTCCTTCATGATTTCAGAGTGACGGTGCTGGTTGGACGCTTGCTGTCTCGTCTGCTTTTATCTTCCGCTCGAAAGCGAAACTGTGTTCCATCTGAACTGCCAAACATCCAGTTTGAAGTGTCTCCGCTCCCTCTGTCCCACCTCTTCCTTTCCTACACTTGAGCAACTGTTGGTCTTTATTCCTCTCTCTCTCAGAACCTGTTCAGACCTGGCATGAACACGAGAGTCTTGGGTGATCCAGATCACGAGTGGACAGCTCTAAATACAGACGTGAACGCACCCGAGACGCATTGAGATCCGATCGCTTAGACCACATCCAGAGGTGGTCTGGACAGAACTCAAAATTCACAATGTACTGGACTTAATCTGTTTTTTACAACAATGGGAACGCAGATGTGTACTGAACCAAAACACGAGGCCTCATTTACGTCTACTTATAATAAAAGTGGGGTAATCTGACCAAATATTTGTGTCCCGCTTCGGTAAAGGTACTAACACGTACTGCTGTTGTGATTGAATTGTTCTGGAAGCTGATTGTAAATGCTTTGTTGTTCCTTTTAAACGTAGCATTGTGCTGAAGTGGAATTAGGGTTGATGAAGAGGGGAGTGATACAAATAGCTCAATAACTTGTCACCAGGTCGCCGGTGTTGTGTTAATTGTTTAGCCATTGAAACGTAGATGAGCTTTAATGGTTTGGTCGATAAATAGCAGGTTGTTTTTGAGGCAAGGCTTGATTTCTAGGGGTGCAGCCATGTGGAATGCACTGCTTTGTCCAGTGCTGTATATTCAGGAAGCTCCAGATGAAGGAAACTAAATATTTTCAAGAGGGCCTGAAGTTAATTTTCAGCTTCGGTGTTTGAAATGTACTCCTGTACAGACTTTAGAGAGGATCACTTCAGGAGAAGATTCTTGTCCTCTGCGTCCCAACTATTCATATAGAGAGGGAGAGTTTCTGAGTTAGTACCCGGAGACGTCACCGATGACACATATTATGGACTGAGGCTTGTGGGTTTGTCCAGGAAATGCAGTTTGTCACTGTAACATCATAGCTTGGCCAACTATCCACGGAGATATGGAAAGTCTTACAAGGTACATCACTAAGCTGCTTTAACAGACGGCGCTTTAGTCTGGATGTTTTTCAAAAATGTGCATATGAATGAATAGAGTCAGAATAGAGGTCTTGATGTCAGAGAGGTTTTTAAGAGTCAGGAGGATGATAGTCTCTAGTCTGACTGTACGCCTGTGATGCATGCAGTGTGACGTGTGCTGCAATTCATTTTTTTTAAATGTGCGTCGTCTCGTGTGTCCCCAGGCTAAGATACCTGAGCAGCTCTCTCTCTTCCTCCCTGCTGCCTGTCGTTCTATCCTTTCATCCTCTCATGTCCGTTTTCATCTTTCACTTGGAAAGGGAAACCGTGTTTCTGCCAAACATTCACTTTGAAATACATCCACCCCCTCCATCAGATCCATCCCAAAATCTGCATATATCTTCATTCCTCCGTTCCCCCGCACCGCCACCTTCTCCCTCCCTGTTGATCGACTTCTCTTCTCTGACTTGAGGACGGAGAGATCTGTGAGCAGGCCCTAGTTCTGAACGCTTGTTGCCCGGACATAAATCTCTGCTCCGAGTTCGGGTCCAGACCTGGATCTCTCCATGCAACACCTCCTGCCCGTCCCGAAAGGAAACCATAAGACTTCCCTGGCCTATAACCCCCCCCCTCTGCTTTTTACGACCTCTTCTTATCTTTGTACTGTATGAAGGCCCTTCTGAAGCTGAGGGATGACTTGCTGTCACCATAAACAATGGGATCATTAGGTGCAGCAGAGAAAGCTGGGTAACAGCCAGGCCTTGAGGGGAGATTGAAAAACACGTGACAACGACTTGACTGAGCTTCAATGGCTCTTTATAATACACTGTTAAGTACTTATTGCAGAAGTGGCACTTCAGTAAAAGGTAAAAATCCTGTTATTAAATATTAGTATTTTACTTTCAAACTGAATAAATAGATATGTGCAGAATTCAAATGTTGATAGAGAATTTGAATGTGAATGATATTCTGGGTCTGGCACGGGCACGCTTCGAGCGGCAGGTACCGAAGCGAAACTGTAGCAGGAAGAAGTTTGAGATGAGGCGACGCCCGAACTTTCATTTTTTAAATCCGTTTTTTGCGCTCCATGCAAAGACCTCCGGCTTTGCCTCCCTGCTCCCTCCAACTGCAGCTCACATGCTCTGGTGTGGACCAAAGCTGGAGACAGACAACGGACTGACATTGCAATCCCTGGAGCCGTGCTGCTAGTGTGGCTAAAAAAACAAAGCTCTCGGTATGTTTTGCAGCCATGAAAGCCGTCACCCATCTGTCAAATGTTCCATCGAAACGTCTAAAAGGGTAAAAATGAGGACGGTTAAGAATGGGTGTGAAAACAGCGACAACAGAACAGTGTTCCTATTCAGCGCTTATTATATTTGAAGTAGAGGAAAAAAAAATAGATGCATGTTACTATCTGCCTGCCACCATTCCCCCTCTGCATCAAGCAATCAAGTGGGTAAACACACACACACACACACACACAACCGCTACAAGTGGCTGTGGTTGTTTGTCCTTCTCCTCCATCTCCTCTATCGCTCCCTCCATCCAGGCTAATCTCCCATTTAAATGGCACTGACTCTGCGGGCTGTGTTTACCCCGGTGGATATGAAGTGTGTATTCCTATTCTTTTTGTGTGTTTCCTTTTTGTTTTCATAACCAATGCCTTGTTGTTTGAAGTGCTAATTCTGTTGTTCTGCCTTTATCTTGTGATCAGAGGGCCTTCTAGCCTCTCACTTCACACCTCTGGAGGGACAGGAACAGTCCCAGGTCAAAGCTTTTCATTGGATTGTCCTGGTTTTTAGTAAAAAAAACACTTCTCCGTTATTCACTGTTACAGCACATTGAATGCTTTTTTAAAGGAACTTGAAACATTTGACGAGACCCAGCTTTTGTACAGACCGTTGCTCCATTTATTGTTGAACATTTGATTTATACTTGCACTGAATAGAAGATAAAGAAGCACATTATTTGCCAAGTTGGTTTTGCACATTTACAGATTTGTCAGTCGCATTTAAATAATAAGAAGCAGTGGGCAGCTATTGTCTGGCACCAGTGGACCGAATCCAAACCCAAGAAACAAGGAGTGAATTACTGGGTGCCCACTTATAACAAATCCCCATTAACCTGGATACAACCAAGGAGTCACCGCCTCCAAGAGGGTCCCAGAGAAGTCGGAGGGGTCACAAGATAATTAAAGGGGAATAAGAGAAAATACATTTTGCATACTTTCACCTTTTCTGGACTCTAAAAATCCTTCAAATATTAAATGACTGCTACTGTTAAGTATTGCTTTAAGGGTCCAGAAACCAAAACGCTTGGGAGAGACTGATCTGCAACAAGATCTGTACTCGGAGCTGTCCACCTGTGATCGGGTCACCCTCGATGCATGTTAATGCCCGGTCCAACCAGCGCCACAGTAAAGGCTTCCAGGCATCACAGAAAGAGTTTACATTAAAGCTTAACAACAGGCTTTAATATAACTAAGAACATGGCACATCAGTATTATTCCCATCTGTTGCACTAAATGAAATATAAGACAGAAACAAAACACCAACATTGACTCCCACATGGAGCAGGAGCTAATGGAGAAATAACACCACATGCATGTCTGTGCTTGTGGAGGGGAAACAAGAGCACCTTCTGAAGAAAGAAGATAATCTCTGGCAGAGCTGCTTCGTCTCTTAGTTGCATGTGTGGAATTAGCAACATTTGTTGACTTTTATGATCTCCAAAAGCCCTTTCTGGAGAAATTCCATGTATTGTATTCAAGTGCGCTCATATCATTGTCAATCCGATATACATCCCCTGAGTAGCTAACTTCTTAAGAAAAGGAAGCATTCTGTGTGTGTTTCTGCACAATATTCATGTCAGCTTTTACTGGGTGTGATAATCCATTCAGCGCGGAATCTGATCCGTTGGAGCGACGCCGTAAAAGTAAATGTGTGTGTGTGTGTGTGTGCATCCTCCCCCTACTCCACTAAACTGTGAGTGTAACTCAGCTGGAATATCTCAGTCAGGGCTGAGATGAGCAGGTGACCCAGAAAGAAGAGCAAACGGAGATGGTGGGGGGGGGAGAGAAAGTCTGATATTTATAGATAAGAGGAACCAGCAGAGAGTGTGAACAGAGAGACTTGTGGATAAAGTGTGTTTGTGTGCATGTATACAGTGAGAATACATGCCAGCACTACAACCTGTCTGTTTGCAGATAAGACTCGTGCATCATCAATATCCCTCCCATACAACTCCAACGTATCAAACTCCAGCCAATCCACCAACTTATTCCTCCAGTCCTTTGTTTGGACTTCCCGCTTGCAGCTCCAGCGAGGTAGATTTTGTGTTTTTGAGATAACAGTGGGGCCGATTAAGAAGTGGCAGCATGACGGTTTTTAAAGTTACCATGAACCTTAAATACTGTTGTTAGTACAGGTTCTCAGGAGGATTTTAATTGTCCAGTCATCATTTTAACACTATTTTAGGGGCTTTTTCATCTGAAAGAGCACCACAAGGACATTGGAGTAAATGAACATATTTGCAGGAGACTTTGAGATGTGGTTGGAAGCTCTGAAAAGCTGGTGGACCTTTGGTCGCTTTCCCTAGAAAACTTTCCATTTGAATTATCTCCCAAAACTTTTGCATTTGGCCAAGAAACCGATTGCTTTTTTACCTACACGGTACATCGATGTGCACTATTCTTACGAGGGGATGCAAACGATTTCTCACGAAGAAGCCAAAGTTTTGTGATAGAAAACTAAACTTTACAAAGAAAAAGCAGAAGTAGGTGTTTTTTTTGTTTTCTCACATTCATTTTTATTCTCCAACTTTTCCCGTTCGGAGCTCTGAACCATCCGGCACCTTGCACTGAAGTTTTGGAAATTCACTGGCATGAAATAAGTCAGATGTAAATATGCCAGATGCCAGCAGGAGCAGGTTCAGTCCCAAACTATTGGTACTGGCCTCCAGAAGCCCACACTGGTCACACTATTTCCGGCAGCCTTTAAAGGCAGCAATAATCCCTTTTTTTTCTCCAGCCATTGTCCCTTCTTCCCTCCCTCCTTTGTTCCGTTCACCGGTGTCCTTCCCACCATGTTGTCATGCAGAGCCAGGCGGTAGTCGGTAGGCCCGCTGACACTCTGTTCCATCGCTCAGACCCACACTGTCACCTGCCTCATTAGTGCTGAACTGGTGGAGAAAGAGACACACAGAATCCCGAAGCTGCGCGAAAGCACGCACACACACACACACACACACACACACACACACACACACACACACCGATCTCTCCCACGGTCAACAAATGTGAAGGTGCGTGCATGCGGCCGGGTACGCAGCCAGACATTCTCATGCACAGGCGAGCGTCCGCACACTCAACAGAAAATGAGAAAAAAATAAGAACTTGTTCTCGGTCCCAGATATGTGTGTGTGACAGCGAGCCAGAGTGTGTGTGTGTCGAACAGGAGGTCCAAATATTATAGAGAACAGACCAGCAAGCATCCCAGGAACCAACATTCAACTACTGCAACATGGGTTGTTAAAGGCTGGAGAGCAATCTCTCTGGAAAGAACCAGCCAATAGCTAATTTGCGTTGCCAATATTCATCTTTTTACATTTTACCATTTTGGTGCTAAAAAATGTGTCAGTGTTTTGTCCTGGATTGTGCTCTTGGCAGAGAGGAACGGCCTTTTTTTTTGTTGCAAAACAGCAATTATGAGACACGGAAACTCATCACTAAAACCGAACATTATAATAGGAATGATGATGATGAACACATTCATGCATACTTGTGTGGAATCTGATTAAAATGCCACATTAGAATCAGTTCAGGTTAAGGGTTTTCCGCGTAGATGGCCAAAGCAATGTTTATCGACTGTGCAGCAAAAGCCACACGAGGCTGCAACGCTTAATAAACACCAGAAAAGTGAATAGCTTGTAGGATCAAGAATGGAGAAAAAATGTTTGATTTTTGGCTTGGATTGAGCCGGAGAAAGGTTTTGTCCTATAGTGATGTTTCAAACTCTCGTCAGGGATGATTTCTTGGAATACGGTCGAGTTAATGCTTCCATGGGGCCAACGGTCGGCAGGTTTCCACTCAAACCAACCGCCTCAAGATGAGTCAAACTCATGGGTTCCTCCACTCTTTGGCTCGAATGAAAACCTGCAGACTGTCGGATCTCCATAACACACACTCCCATCCCGATTCTACTTCGTCAGCTTTACCTTTAACCCGCCCTACTCTGCCTCTGATTGGCTAGTACTCGTTGGCCTTTATTGCTGATGAACACGATTGGTGGACGGTTGGTGGGGTTCAAGATTTCAACTGAGGTGTGGATGTTTTCATCAGGATTGCAGCCTTTTTGTACCGGGCTCTCATTTAAAATGGCAATGTCCTAATTATGGGAGAAATGAGGACATTTTACATGCACGTTGTGGATGGAATAACATGACAGATCTGTTGGAACTTTAATGATGATATGGCCCAATGATTAAAATGAACATATAAATATAGCACTGACCCGTCATGGATGTTGCAGCATTTTCCAATTCTGAACAGAATTATTTGTTAATATTTGGTTGATGTAAAAGCAGTAATATTGACTGGAGGTTTCCACGAGATTCTAATATGTCCCTTTATGTCCCTTTATCAGTCACTATTTTCTATTTAATGCTAATTTGGTAAATGCACATTATATGAAAAAGCAGATACCTATTCAATCAGTGCAATTCAAATCTTTATTGGCAACACTGGCTAGCTAGCACTGTAGCCAGAAGTTCATGTGTTTCCTACTAGTGTCAGCATGAAAAACAGCTTTTATTTTCCTTTTTTAAATTCAGTTTCGTCCACTTTTTCTCTTCTGCTTTTCTTCATTGCTGCTGCTGCTCTAACTGTCATTGTGGCTGTTTGCTTTACCTTGTTAATCAGGTCCCCTCTGACCCCACCGGCTAAAGACAGTAGATGTCTCTAAAACATCGCCTGCACCCCTGAAGCCCCCTAAAATGGAATCTCTGAGACTCGGTAACACGGTTATTTCTATGGTAGATAGAGTCTATGGAGAACGGGTCTGTTTTGTGTTATTCCTCACGGCTAATCAGTCCCATACTGGTGGTTTTAAAGCCATGTTTTAAAGCAGACGGGATGAGGCAAAGGGAGAGAGCTCTCCAGAAACACGTGGAGGAAATAAATCATCCGAGGTTAGAGCGTTCTAGGGAGGAGAGCTGGAAAGTGCAGAAATAGAAAGGTTAGAGCGAGAAGAGTCACATCCCTGTCGTCAGGGTTATGAAAATACATCACACACACCCACACACACACACACTCACGTTATGATGTACTAGCTGACTGGCATTTTCAAAACTGCCAGACATCCTTGACAAACCTCTTAACCCACCCTACTTCAAAACTTTACAGACAGCCCCCTTCAGACTCGTAGTCAGACCTGGAAGCCTCCTTAATGTGGGCGAACATACCTCTGAGTGTGTGTGTGTGTGTGTGTACATGTGTGTGCCTGTCCATTGACCCCGCAGACCAGAGGAAACAGATGCTTAGAGAGGGGCCCGGGGTTTACACAAGACCAAAGGATCAAACCCCAACCGCAGCCAACAACGAGGTTATTGCTACACAGCACTCACATACTGAAACAGGAAGCGGGTAAGACTGTTCAGCTGATGTCGGTTCACTGATACACGGAGTCTGTCAGCCTTTCATCACATCCACAAACATGTACGGACATTCTCATGCATTCTCTTGATATTTCATGACATTTCTTCTGTTACCTGACAGAATTTTAGGTGAATAAATGGCTGTGACAAAATATCTAAAAATAAATCTTTATGGAATTTAGCAATTGCAACACAACATAGATGACACAGCTGTATATGTCACCTCCAAATGATCCCGTGAAATCAGATTGCATTTTGGCAGCAGCCGGCACAAAAGACACATGATACATTTCAATGGCCATGAATGGGACTGAATCCAGAAACAATGCCCGAGCACTCCAAGGATTCTGTTCTTCTACCAAATTCAGCATGACTATTTAGTGACTGTGTGTATGTTGCTGCAGCACCACATCCAGATGCAGATACAAACAGATTTCTAAAGTCGGATGATCAACCTAAACAAGTAGATCTGTGTGGTATTACTGAGTGAGTGGAATACATACTGTAAGCCAGTGGCTCAGCGTTCAGTGGCCAGATATACAAACATGTATTTGAAGTTACTACGAGAAACCACCGACGCATTCGTCTGAAAGTCACCAGTTAACACGGCCACCCTTTAAACTGAACCACCGTTTGCACTGAAACGTTGTTGATCCCGTCTTCTGAATTCTGCAGAACTTGAGTCCGCTGTTGGAATATTGATTCTGACAAACGACATTTGGATGCTGGTAACAGTTTTAATTCCATGTTCAGAGATTATCTGGATGGCTGCAGCAAAACGCCACTTCTGTTACCGACACGCACATTTATGATGGTGCCATCTGTAAAAAGGTTCTAAAGTGATAATATACTATGTTTTTGTATTTAATGCTATATCAATTTGTCGTAGAAATTGTGCACATTTTCTATGGTTCTCTAGTTTGCATTGAATTATCAGTAAATAATGTCTGTAAATGTCATTTATCTGCAGTTTGGATCCATAAATATATGTACTGACCTTCTAACACGTCATACTCTTTGACAATCAACAGCTTCATAAAGCAGGAATCCTCTCTCTCTCTCTCTCTCTCTCTCTCTCTCTCTCTCTCTCACACACTCACTGAAAGAGCGCTTTGCTTTGGAAATGAGCATTCATTTGCACATGAACTCTTACACAACCGTCATTGTCACGGCTGTGTCGAGTCCGATAGTGAGAGGAGAGAGAGGCGGTGAGAACAATGAGCCGAATAACGGAGCTCCATCAGAGTAAACAAACTGCTGCCGGGGTCGCTGCGCTGTCAGCGTGTGTGGGAGGAGAGACAGGTGGAAACAATGTACTCTTCACCTGGGCTTAAGGGTTCTCCAGGCAGGGACGAGCGAGGCTGGATGGTGGAGAGGAGAGCGAGACTGGAGAGAGCACAGCCGGAGGGCGAAAAAATCTGCCGAGGCCTCGAATATATGGACAATATGTGCTCATATATCGGCCATTATATTCATCACAAATTAAACACAAAAAAAATCCCCAAAACCTGACACGAACGTTCTTTTCTTGGCACATTCCATTGTTCACTAATGCATTTCGTTCATAATTTCATCATTTTAAAAGGTGTTAATGCTCCTCTGAGGACTCCTGCTCCTGAACAGGCGTCTCATCTTGCCAAATTTTTTATCGACAATTTAAGGGCGTCTTTATGGATTAAATGTTTCAAAGGCTTTGAATCCTCGCACCTTCTGGGCATTAAAACTGTTCAGATGAAAATATACTGACACAAAACGTCAGTTAACCAAAGCATTATTGCAAATATGTCTATATCTCAGGACTGAGAGCTTAACCCCCCCCAAAGAAAACGTTGTTGGTGTAGCAGTAAAGCGTGGTGGAGTTAGCAATGCGCTAGCTAGCTAATGGAGCTGGTTAAACACCCGTCACTGCGTCAGTCCTTTGTCCCACAAATGAATGCAAAGTGTAACATTTCCCACTGAAAACAAAAGCCAGATGTTGGTGTGTGTTTTCTCCAGTAGAATAAGGGCTCGTGTTCACCTTTAATCACTAACTTTACATTATGTATTCATGTTTCTCTTATGACTTGTCACCTGTGTGTCTGCACACATGCACAGATGATACAACGTACACGATTTAGCACCATTAAATGCAGTACTGTTCTCTTCAAACTATTATCAAGCAGCTTTCAAATGTACTTGCTGTTTGGAAGGTATTATTATAATATCAAAAGAAATATAAAAATATTAGCACAAGATCTGTGTGGATAAAAACACCTTAACGTTTAACTTTCTTTTCATGTTTCATGGTGTTGTTTAAGTCTGTCCTTAATGCTTGTTGCTGCTGTGAAGAATATTTCACTAAAACATTTGGTTTGACAATGAGTGGGCATTATATACGTACTGTATGTGTTGTATACAATTCACCATATGGGCAGATTAATAATTCTTAAAAAGATGTTGCCAAGCAGGTGGTTACAAGTTAGAGTGGCTCTGCAGTTCTCCTTCTGTTAGTTTCAGCTGTCAGAGAATATATATATATATATATATATATATATATATATGTATATATACAGTACATATATATATACATATATACATATATACATACATATATACAAGTATCATCGCTTTCTAATCAAAATACACATACATTGATTGAATACTTGAGCATAGCAGTCATTATCTTAAATGGGAATGGTTACAGGTCATTGTTTTTATTCAATGTATTTCATAATTATGGCATTTCGCGGTGAAAAAAAATCACTTATCCTTAGCGCATGCATATTTAAATGTCACATTCTTCCCTCTCTCTCTCTCTCTCTCTCTCACTCTCACACACACACACACACACACACACAGACACACAAAGACACACACATGCACACAGCATGACGGACCTGTGGTGCCATGCCAGAGTGGAAAAGCTAGTCGAGCAGAACCCAGGGCAGCCTGGGATCCTGCCAAGCCCAGCTGGTGGCACAAGCAACCGAAGGGAAGAGAGCGAAGACGAGGAAGAATATGAAGAGGTGAAGGAAGGAAGGAAGGAAGGAGGGAGGGAGGGAGGGAGGCAGAGGAAGGACAGGGGCCAGGGGAGTGAAAAGGGGGATTGGAGAGGGCTGGTGCAACACTTCTATCTCTGGAGAGCAAAGAATTCAGCATGTATGACAGAGAAAGGGATTTAGAGGGGGGATGGTGTGCATGTCTATGCATGCATGTATGCATGCATAGACATGCATTCAGGTATGTGCGCGCTGTGAGAGGTGTGTGTTTTGTGTGGGCGTTGGGAGAGGATGATATATGAGCGACGGAGGAGTGGAGTAAAAAAGGGGGCGACGGAGTAAAGCGGAGGGGAGTCGACTCTATAAAATCCTGAATGCCACTAAATCTTTCCATTATCTGCAGATAAGGCGGTGACAGATGTTTGGGAGCCCGGATCGAATTCAAATCGTTCGAGTTGGGCTGATGCTGAGGGGTTGAAGAATGAAAATAGATAGGTGGAGACAGACGGAGCGAGACAGCAGATATACACGAGCACTGTAAACATCCTTCATTCCTCCTCCTCCTCCTCCTCCTCCTCGCTGCTCTCAGCTGGAGGGTGTTGCCCCGTTGGAGGAGCTCTGACAGGGTCAGGGGTGAGACGGCGCCGCCCCCAGGCTGATTCTGATGAGGATGGTGCGTTCGTCTGCAGTGGGTTTTTATAGATTTGTGCACTTTTATGGAGAATGTGAAGAAGTGTTTGTGTGCTGGAACATTTGTGAATGTGGCAGACTGTTGCTGTGCGTATCAGCATGTGCGCAACAACTACGTGGGAGTATTTCACTGCTGGTGCTGCAATCAGGAAAAATAAACTTGTAGTTGCAAAATGTAAACTTTTTTTCCCAAAACTTTAAATGTGCCCTCCACAAAGGGCCTGACAAATAATACTATCATTTAAATTTAACACTTTAAACACAGAAAATGTTTCCCAGAAGGGAACTAAAAACCATCAGAAACAGCATTCAGACCATCGTTTGATGCTAAAGCTCCAGTGAAGCCCTTATTAATGAAATTCTTTGAGCAGCAACGTGAGGCAGGATTTACAGACCGACAACCCTGCTGTTGAGTACAAATCCCTGAAAACTTTTTTATTATTGAACAGACGCTGATGTGCCGACCTGCTCTGTGCACAAGCTTTTTAAAATTAGGAACCTATATTTCTTCCTCGCACGGTTTTGAAACTCCTTATCTGGTTTTAATGGGAACTTTTACTTGTTTTTGTCAAAAATGTTGAACTGGTGTTGAACTTGGCCGGAGTGCAGAAATGCCCCCATGGAGGGACAAACTCCCACAGCACCATTGAGATAGTTCACAGAACAAACAAACTCACTCAATAGTCACTCCGAGCTCCCTGACAATCAACATACAGGGATGTATTCATCTCGCATCGAGCGCAGTTTTAGTGCATTTCAACATATCGGATATGGAATTAATCTGCAGATGCGCTGGTTCAAAATGAGAGCAAACTTTTCTCGGGATGTCAGTTTGTGAGCCACGGAAAAGGCCAGAATGTGGCCTGCAACAGATTCAAATATAATATATATATATATAATTTGTAGTAAGTGGGATAATACAGTGTATGGTATGGTCCTTTAAAACTGAGAACCTACTGCATCATCATACCAGAGGTGGAGAACACTGACAGCCTGACATGTGATTTGTATTAGAGGCGAACTGAGATATCGGTCTGTAACCCAAGTTTGACTCTGCGTGTGTGTGTGTGTGTGTGTGTGTGTTTGAGAAGCATGTGATCTCACTGTTTCCCTGCGTGAGAGGAGAGACAGCAGAGGCATACTGAGTCAGTGTTCAGCCATGCAGCCTTCTCCGAGAGAGAGAGAGAGAGAGAGAGAGAGAGAGAGAGAGAGAGAGAGACACATACCACACACACAGAGACACACACACACACACACACCAAGCTAAAGGAGACCATTGTCCTGTAGTGGAATACAGACAGAGAGGCCAGAGGCAATCTTCACAGGAATCTGCTGCAGAGGGAAAGGCTTTAACACACACGGCTCCACACAACAATCCCTCCATTGCCAGGAGCTGCATCTCCAGATAGCGACCCGTCTCTCTGCCTACAAATCCTTTATTCGGAGGCCACTTGTGGCCGCGTGATTAATGAGCTGCGCTGAGGATTGCCGGACCCGGCGATGCCAGAGGTCGGAGGTCAACTCTTCCAGGGTTGTAAGGTCGCCGCAGCAATGCGGGGCGTCCTCTGTGCTGTCCACTGTACATCTCCAGGAGCAAAAAAAAACCCCCCACTGAACCTCATGAATATTACATGAAGGCCCTGCCATGACAGGATGGAGGGGGAAACAAAAGGGCAAGATTTCATCTGAGAGAGAGGGAGAGGAAGGAGTCGGATGGAGGAGGGATAAAGAGGGTCCTGTGAGGCCCAACAAAGACGGGCTTTTATAGCAGCGAGGGTCAAATGGGCGTTTTATTCATGGTTTCCTCCTACACACTGAGAGGAGCTCCCTTAGGACCCTTTAAAGCCGAGGAGGACTGCATCTGTGTGTGTGTGTGTGTGTGTGTGTGTGTTCATACTGGGTTTTTTTCCCTCCTGGCTCGCGTACACTTGGGACACCCTTTAGTCCCCAAATATCCACACACGCCGTGACAAACACACTGCACAAAGGTCTCGGATATATGTGTGTGTGTGTGTGTGTGTTGGATCTCTCTGAGTTGTCTTTTGTTTTTATAGCCTTAAGCTACTTATTATCCCCAAAGTCCAGCAGAGCAGCCACATGCTTTGCTTCTTCCTCATGTCTCAACTTTCTGCTTTGCTCCGATCGGGACCGTAGTCCAGCGGCGGTTGTTCGGCCCCCGCCAGCGTCGGGGACATTCCTCTGTGGCTCTCGTTGGCAAAGATCTGATTGCGTGTTCTGGAGCAGTGCATATTTAACAGAACGCGGAGCAATGACGGAAATTGCAGAGATCCCTTTTTCTTTTCTTTTTTTTTTGCTGCACGTGTGCAGCACACTTGTGAAATCCAGCGGGAGTGTGGAGAGTCGTTCTACTCGCTGAAGGCCAACGATGCCTGGAAGACACACCACGAGTGGTGCAGTGTTGAATACACGGAGACGATAGAACATACTTAGAATATCTAAGGCTGCATTTATCAATATTCCATGTTGATGGATCAATAACAAGCAAACATTTCATGTTCGTTCTCAGGTGCGACGTAGACATGAAGATATTGTAGTTTTAGTTTTATGCCTCCAGGTTTTTAAATATCCGTCGCTGAGCAAACTCTGTGTGAACTGTGGGACACCTACGATGTTTTAGCTAAAATAGGAAAACAAACACAGAAATCACAGAGAAAGCAAACACGTGTACACGCAGACAAGCCGGCACCACCACCACTACATCATGGCACGGACAAACAAGCACTCCTATTTGCTTTATGATGATTACCATTTCCCTTGGCGTCCCCCTACCTATTTCCCACTATGTCTAATACGGCTGTAATCACCATTGTAAACCTTGTGTCATTGTGAGGACACATATAATTAAAAGAGGATTAGCAGTGGACGGGCCCAGATGTCTTCTGCATGTAATTAACATTCAGACAATGTGGCGGGCATACAGAGAAAACACCTGTGTGTGTGTGTGTGTGTGTTTGTGATGCAAGTGTGTCTGTTTGTCTATGTGTGTGTGCGTGTATGGGCGTGTCTGAAGATGTGTATTGGTCCGTACGTAGAGAGGGATTATCCTCCGATGAATTCAGTCCGACATCAGCCAATCAGGGCCAGTCAGAGCGCTAGCCAATCATCCACAACAACCGACAGGCTGCCAGGAAATGGTATTAAAAAAATAAAAAAAGGCTTCATCTACACAGTGACGGTGTGCAACAGTGACAGCAGGACACGGACCAGAGCAGTGGACAGAGGTAGACGGTCCTCATGACTCACGTCCGATTCAGCCAACGCTCCTAGCTTCAGATAGCTGTGTGAATGACCTGCAAACACACGATGAACCACACCTGTGCGTCAATGAGCGCCTGTTTATGCGAATTGTAAATTTGCAGAATTAACACCCCACTATTCATACTTAAGGTTACGCACATTGCCACGTATATACACTATTAAAGTCCTGCTTCCAGAGCTCCATCAATCAAAGTCTGTTATTTTTAACAGCCTCAGCAGCAGAATTAAGGGACCTGCTAAAGACAAGGAATGGGGACAAATAAGGAGTGTTACTGCGGCGTCACCTGAAGGTCGTACTGTCACTGAAATAAAGAAGGAAAAACGTCTCGCCGCAGCAAAGGGGAGGAGTCAAATCATTTCAGATGTTCATATTGATATTGTGGCATTATGCAACAGCTCAAAAGCCAATTTAAATCAATGGTGATATCGTTACGCTATATGAATACATGTCGAATTATATTAGCCGATAATTCTACAATCCATCGGTGACGAACTTACTCGGATAACAACAGACTAAAGTTACGTGACTCCTCATCTGTATTCGTACCGGAGAGAAATCTCAAAATATAAGAAAATTGGTGAATGCAGCAAGTTCCCCTAAATTACTTGTACAACCTACTGAAGAACAAATCTATTCGTACATTTCTTTGGACTTTAGCTACTGAATAGCCTCACTTTGTGCTCAGTATATACTTGCAATATCTCTTTTATGCTCACGAATGGTGAAGAAATGTCCAAAACAATGCAACTATTCAGAATTTCCCTTTGAATATCATTTTGTGAGGATAGAAACACCTCACTGGAGCGACGCTTAGACAGTAGAACACGAATAATCTTCCCTGAAGTCACCCATCAGATCAAAACTTTACGTTGTCCTCGTCTTTTTTTCCGAAGAGTTACCGCAGTCTAGATGGGCGTACCACTTCCAAGCTCCTGCTGTGAGCCCACAAACGTGCTCCAGTAAAGGACGAGCCACATTATTCCACTTCGCACAACAACTGCAAAACATCCGTGTATCGTAACGAAAGGGAGCAGCAGTAGCTCAGCCTCTTAGCGTAGCATCTAGAGGTTTGGGCGTAAATGGCGTTGAAGTCAGTGAGAACACAACAAGCAAAATGCTGAAAATGACAGTGTTGCCCTACAGAAGTGGAAATGATGCGAGACTTCACGGGAAAACAGTCCGCAGATACAGGAGGCACATAAGCAGAAAGCTCCAATTATCTATTTTAATAAGAAACTTGAATTAACTTCAGTGGCAAAATAATGAACCCATAACTGTGAATGAGAGACGATTGGTTCCAGACTGATCGATCAGATTGGACTTATAGATATTTATTAAACAGTATGAGGAATGATGTGACCCACGCATGATTTTCGCCATCAGTTACACACATTAAGCCACGGCAGGCCCCTCACTCAGCTCCTCCTGTTGCAGCTATCCCTGGCCGCATGTTACATGAACACGACTCCAATGGTGTACAGAGACTTTATGAGAAAAGAGTCCGGCAGACACCCTGAGCTGAGGTTGGTGGATCCCGAGTGTGCAGGTGTTATGTGCATATAATGACTCTATTATTCAATATACTTGAATAATCTTGACAGGTAAAATGGCTGCAGAGCAAATATTTGACAAATAGACATCGCAAAATGCATTAAACATTGTGTCGGTCGACCTTTGAGGATTCAAAGGGCGATTCCCCCCCCCAAAATACACCGCGTCGTCAGACTGGTATATCAGTCTCTCCCGATGCCAGACGAGTAGACGCTGCTGAGCCGGTGGGATGGACTGCTGCGCTGTGATTACACTGTGATGCGATGCAGAGACGGGGAGGTCGCAGTTGCTCTTTCCAGGCACTGTGACATTAAAAGGTGATCGTCTAATGGAATTGACCTTTCAGCTTTATCTCCCTATCATGCATATGTGAAGAGGACGCATTCTCTGTGTGTGTGTGTGTGTGTGCGTTTGTGTGTGTGTGTGTTGGAGGATGTGCATGAAGGTGTATGTATGAATGCTTCATATGGCGTGAGGCGGGCGGGCGTACAACAGAATGTGTGTCCGCCATTTGTCTGACTTTGTGGGACTGCCTGCATACATGCCATTCCATATCTGTCTGTGCGTGTGTGTGTGTGTGTGTGTGTGGAGAGAGAAGCATATTTGTGTGTGTAGTTAATGCCAGTGGGATCGTCCGGCTTTACTCGAAACGACCGTGAGATGAGGTCGGAGGGAGAGGGCGCAGTGGAGACGTGAGAGTGCGTGAGAGGTCATCCTTGACCTGTGGGCCATTAGCTGATGGGTAAATACTGTCGCCCTTCTGCCGCGTGGGAGAGCAGCCGACTGCTGCTGGACCAAGCCTGGAAACCTTGTTCACACAAGCTACATCCAATAATGTACGTGTAAATTGCATCTCACTTTAACAGGAAAAGTGTGAAAGAAAGAATTCTTCTCACAGGTTGCAAGATTTTGGCTTTCGATGCAGCAGGAAAAAACACCCCAATCTACTGACTTCTGAATGGAAATGTCCTCTTTCTTATTTCCTGCCTGTAGTGACAGAGGCATATATTCCTTTAAAGATATTTATTCATGATAATGAACTAGTCACATGACCTGCCTCCAGTTAAGGTCCTCACCGCTTCACGCTTTGCATAAGATTCTATATATCGTACTCCCTCTTCATCGTCTGACAAGGCCCTGCATGTACAAGTGTGATCACGGACTTCCTGTTGATAACGGGACACAGCGATAGAATCCTCCAACAACCCGGATCATCGGCAGATCCACCTGAACTTTATCCACAGGACTAACCTTACTCAGCGAAAAAACGCCACAAAATGAAGATCATTCCTTCACAACCATGTGAGCGCTGCTCTAAAGGACACACGGGTTCTTCCATGCATGAGTTAGCTGTCTTTTTTATGCGCATATTGAAGTACTGCGACATTTGATACAAAACTCTTTTGATTGTTTAAAAAATACTTTTCCACTCAGTTGTGGAAAAATAGAAAAATAGTAGATGCCGATTAAATCCTGACATAGCGAACATTTAACTCACATTCTGCTGCCAGCGTCTTACCAGTTACACATTCATATTATCTTCGTCTCCGCACAGAATGAAACATGTAGCTGACGAGAAACAACAATTAAGACTTCTCTCCATTTCTTCTCTTGTAGATCGGCCACGGCGACTTGTTTCTGGTTCACGACCTCTACTTCTTCTTCTGTTGGTGTTTACTGGCAGACTACAGCCCACAGCGCCAACTTCTGACCACACGACACAACCTAGTTTATTTGCTCCAAATCGGTCGATGGAAACATTTATTTTTCACAACAATTAAAAAGTTGACGTGAAAGAGAATTCACTTAACAGTTGAATGTAAATACGACTAGTGTCCGATGCGTTGGGAACAGTTGCTCTTGAATGATTTCCAGCTGTAATATTCTGAATAACGTGTAGCGTTAGCAGGCCTCCACAGCCTCCATGTACTAATGTATTCATCGGTTTATTACCTCTGCCAGCATCTGTTTACATAGTCCGTCGGTTAGCACTTCATCTCAAAAACTACTTCCATGATTTTCATGACATTTAGTGGAAAGCTTGGACATGTGCTGATGAAGAACTCGTAGACATTGTGATGGCAGGTTTCATGTATAAAGCCCTTTACATTTTCCCTCTCAGCTCCTGAACGTTGCAGAGTTATTTCTCCTGGATTCCTTTACGTCCACATCACCTGTGTGTGCTGTAAGTGCTACTGGACTCACACCTTTGTGTACAGAAGTCAAGAAACGACTTCACGTTCAGGGGAATCAGGGGGCGATGCTAATATTCTTGGCCTGAAATTGGTCTGCTGTGTGTTTTTGCACTTTCAGTCCAAAAGGCATGTCATAAGAGAGGGGTTTCAAACACGGCGGTCTGTTGGGGTTCAAGGGTCGCAGAAAGTCTTCTTCTTTTTTTCCTTTTATTCTCAAGAAGACAAGCGACATGTTTGGATGTTCGAGGTTGAGAGGCAACACTCGAATGTCCCATCCTCTTGTCTGCCACTGAGTGCTGAGTGGCTCTGACTGCTCTGAGAGAGCACTCTGCTTCTCAGGGCTAAATCACTCAGGACTCATAAAGGAAGGACTTGCGGCTCAAATGCCGACCGCGTTAGCTGAGCAAATAGGCAGATGGAAGTGTGTGACACGTGTATGTGTGTGTATGCGTGTAGACCTGCATTGCCTTTCCTAAATCAATAATAAAGAGGAACAAATGCATTAAAGCCAACGTACATTCTATAATGTACTGTATATTTAGCAAATCCTCATTCATGTATTCCCCAAATATTCTTGTTGCCTTTAGTATTTTACACGAGTGCAATGCCCGTCTGTGGCATGGTCGTTTGGAGCGCGTGCTTAAGAGCTGCTTGCGGCGTCGTTGAGTACTGATCATCACTTGTCCAGCAGCTAAAAGGACAACATGCTCGACTCAGTCTGCAGAGCCATGAGGCCCCCCCCCCACCCTGCATAATATTGTGTTGTACTGGTTGTAAATTACACTGCTTTAATTGTATTCAAATGATGAGGTTTGTACATAATTCATTCATTTCCACTTCAGATGTTCTTGTGATGATGACGTGGAGTTCTATCAGTGGTGTTCTAGTTACCATGTTAACTGCGGTGTTCTGCGTTCAAATCCAACGAAGGAGCTGACATCCTCCACTGTCACATACCTATAAAAGGCAAAGGTTAATGCGGAGTAGATCAAACTTATATCTTAATATAAAAGTTGATGACTGTGCAACAATACGTTTATGTATCGGTATGTCCTCCTGACCCGGACATTACCTGTTGCCGCAGAGTGTCGTGGAAGAAAACTTTGGCTAAAGATCAGCCGTGCGTATCTCCCCACATGTCTGTCCTCCTAGACACAGATAGACGGAGAGAAAGAAGGAGAGGGAGGGACAGAGAGAGATGGTTGGCGTCGGCCTGTCAGTCAAAGGGAAAGATAAAAACATTGAATCCCATCAGCAGTACATCTCAGACTGGGTGCTGCTGCATTCAATAAGAGCTAAATAACAGTACACAGAGACACAGAGGAGCTCAGCCGCCGGCGTCATTGAAACAATCTGTCATAAGATGCAGGCCTTGTCCAAGTCCACAAAATACATGTCGGCTGGATGGATAAACGACAAGACCTGATCCATTGATCCATGACCAAGACCAGGGTCCACATTCCTCCTCCTCCGTCTGAACTCCAACAATCAATCAAAGCCTTTTTTTCCCAGCAGCCTTGCATGAACCTTCCAGTGGAGGCTGAGCAGTGTGATATCACAATAATAATGTTTTAATTTTATTTTATACGGGAACCAATTTCCCCGTTCTGCCCTCCTTTGGGAAAGCTCCTCGCTCCCTCTTGAAGAATCATGGCGACTCAGACATCCTTTCACGATGTTAAACCTAATGGATTGCGGGGTCACTTGAGGATCCGGCAGCGAGCAGACGAGAGATGAGAGAAATGAGATGCAATGCAAGACGTCCTGAAACAGCCAATGTAGAAAGACTGAAGCCAGGGGCAACGGGGATCTGCTGTGGATCCACTTTCAGACCCCACTAGTGGTATTCTTCATCCATCCAACAGTAACAAGAAATACAGCTTCAGGCCCTGAGCGGTGCGCAAAACGCATCTCTGTCATTGAAAATGTTTCCAAACAAATGCTGCTAAAATCATCTGTTCCTGATTAGGGCCTAACAAGGCCATCAGCAAAGTTGCTAACAACATCTGCCAACACCAAACTAATTGAGACGAGATGAAGTTGATTTTGTGGAATTGTCGGCGGAGAACAAATCCTGTAAACCAAAACACAAAAAACAGAAACTAGCTGCAGACAAACGCTCAATCTTTCATTTTCCATTATTCCATTTTCTGCCGGCGCCCACAAAGCCATCGATCTCATTACGTATTAAAGAAAGTAAGAGAAAGAAACCATACGAGGCGTGGTGGAGTACGGAGATTACAGCAGGACTGCATACACACCCACAATTACCCTGCTTCCATGGCTCCAATCTATTTCAATTGGACATGGCTGCTGAGTGTGTAGCATCGGCTCTTACACACACACTTCTCCGCCGCACAGCCCGTAAACAGAGTGGTGGAATGCATTCAGATTTGACACACACACACACACATACACACACACACAGGTAAGGAAAGCCCAAGCATGATGCCAACATTCGCACATGTAAAGGCACATGCTCACTCATCAGCCCACAGCAGACAGAAATCCACACTATCCGCCCCACACACCAGCTGTTTACTACTGTCAGGAGTAATAAAAACAACACGAGTCAGTCTGAGGAAAGCGTTTGCGAGAGAAATGTAAAACTAAGAAACTCCATATGGTCCCTCTCTGTCTGTCTCTCTCCATCAGCTCCTTCTGCTCTCTATCTTTTCTCTCTCTTGCAGAGGACATGCAGCGTTGCACGAGCATCGGCTGAGAGATGACAGATCATTGCTGACGCCGACAACCTGCATAACTCTCACAGCTCCCAAATTAGACTCAAATTTCCAGCTTTGAGGTGTAAATTGGGATGAGTTACGGCAGGAGAGAGCCGGCCGTGGAGGATGACAGTGATGTTTATTGAGTTTTTTTTCACCCTCACATTATGGCGTGTCACTTTTAACAAGGCGCTATCACAATATGTTACGAGGCACAGCTATTCTTTCAATTTCACTTTTCATTCCGTCCGGACTGCAACAATTCAGAGGGATTAAAAACGAGGTTAGAGGAGGAGGAGAAGTCAGGTCATTGAAATGCAAAGTACGTATTCATTTTTTCCTCCCTCGGTCCATTCGGCAGTGACGACTCTTGAGCAGAGTCGCCTACCGGCCTCAGCTGCGGGAGCCGAAGCGGCAGCACTTGTGCTCGACAGAGAGAGGGACCGTTATAGAAATGTAACACATTGCCATCTGCAGGCGAGTCGAATCAGCAGGCGGGGAGGGGAAGATGCACGAGCAGATGAACCCGCTGAGAGCGAAACAAACTTGTCTAATTTAATCAGAAAACTCATCACGGAAAAAATAAATTGCACTCGTGAACTTGTTTATGATTCATTCATTCATTGTTGGAGCTGGACAAGCTGCTATTTCACACCAAACAGAAATAAATATGAGCTCTGCTGTTGGACTGAAGAATGCTGGCTGCTGATGTTGACTGGAGTGGATGGACCTGGTTTGTATTGATCCTCGTGGAGACATTTCCTTGCATCTAACAGGTTAAAAAGGGAAGAAGAAGACAGTGAGAATGTCCTGTAAGTACAAAAACATACGAGATATGTAATGAAGACAGAGGCAACTATCTCCGATGGCAGCAACGATTGCATCCTTGGGTTGCTTTTGCTTTTAAATGTGCACTGCAGAGCCACACAGAAGATCAAACGCACACACACAGATGTACACCGACTGGAAACCACTCCGACACGTGTAGACACACACTCAGACACACACGCTCGCACACAGAATGAAATGAGAGCCATCAGAGAGCCGGTGACGGAAAGCAATGGTGACACCAGCCGTCAGCCAACATCAGCCCCGGGAAGATCGCCGTGACAAGCACGACATCAACCCCTCTGAGAGATTATCGTCAGCTGCTGCCTCATGGCTGCTAAGCACGAACACACACACACACACACACACACACACACACACACACACACACACAGCCCACCCCACCTGCTGAATGATAGGGGATAGAACTGGCTTTTTGATGAGGAATTTAACGGCAAAGAATTGCAAAGAATAACATTTTAATTGAATGTTTTTGCAACGTTTGCGGGTCGGGTTCAGGTGGTTTAACTCTTGTTCTTTGCATGTTTAGGTGCTCATTGGGTCTCGTAATGGGCCGGTGTGGAGTGACTGCATCACTAAGGAGCACAGTCAGGAGGACAGAAGGAAGATATTATCTGATATAAGTCGAACTAAGGTGACACAACTATTGGTTTAGGCTAGACTAGATCTCTACGGTGAGTCCAGCCACTCTGCTAAGGAAACTCATTTCAGATTCTTGTGTCTGCACTTTCATACTTTCGGTCATTACCAAAGCTCTGGGAACGAAGATCTTCTCTTTTCAGGCTCAGCTTCCTCCTCACTGGGAGAGTCATGTACAACACCCTCCCAAGACCCGGTGATACTTCCCTCCTTTACTTGAGGCAGCAATCCACCACTTTCAGCCAGAGTACCACGGCCTAAGAGTCGGAGGGGCCGACTCTCAACTGCTTGATGATGGCGATGAACGGGATGAGGAACCAGAGCTGATTGGACTTCTCGCTCGCGGTGAGTGAAATGACAGTTATCTGTGCCTTTCCTCTCACGGTCTCCTCTTCAGTTCACTCTTCTACTGATTACACACATTACCAAAGCACAACTACCACCTGCTTACTCATCAATAACACCTTCAGTCAGCATTTCAGAGAAACTCTCAAAAGCTGCCCCACAGACCGTGCTTCTGTTTCTTTGCTGTGTAAAAGACAAACGGAGGACAATTCGATATCGATTCTTTTTTTTATTAAAATCTGATCCGGTCCTCTAAAACGATATGATGAACAACACTAAATGTCTATGCAAACACAATGAAAATCAAAAGTATTGCGTAAGTTACCCTTGATTGACGCGAGACTGATTCACCACACGTTGAAGAATTTTTCATTTCGTCCTTATTTTTATCGCCCCATTCTTTGGCGACGAATGATAATGTACATTTCATATCCGACTTTCTTTCATATTCAAATGCTGTTCCTTCAGACGCGCTGTGCCAATCGCGCCGTCTCTGGCAGCGTCCCCGCACAAACAAGACGTCCTCAACAGACTCCACATATTTTTAATACTTGTATTTGATTTTTGTCTTACTTCATAATTAATCTGTTTGCATCCGTTGTCTGTGTTTATTCCGTCACTCTAATCCATTCCGCTGGAAAAAACAACCAAACTTGTAATTGGAATTTATTTTCTGCGGTACGACGGCATCTACGCACAACTGACCGTGCGCCACACAACTCCCAGAGTGCGTCGTGTGATTTTGAGCTTATGGCAGCGGTTTGTACAGTAAAGCGTGTGAACTGGGAGTGAACTCTGTAGTACGCGGTGAGAGACCTCCATGCCTATGGGGAAGGGGAAGAGAAAGAGGAGGCAGAGAGGCTCCTCTGGAGATAAGGCTTGCAGAATTAATCCTCTTGATGAAGCCTCAGCCTCAGCCCCGCTCTGTTTATCTGCCATTCAAAAGGCTCCAACAGGACCGGATGGGAACATGGGAAATAGATTAGGCTGCTCCTGTCTAGACACCGCACACATACGCGCGCAGGAATCCGCACACTCACGGTGACAAGTGTTGACAAGGCAGATGACAAAAGCTCGCTATCGTTGAAAATAAGCAATTTAGAGGGAGAACAGTGTTGGAGAGCTTCCCCTGCTGTTGAGTGAGCCAGTCAGACCGCCCAGCGGAAAGTCACAAAATCAATTAGTCTCAATTCGACATAATCGCCAAGAAGATAATCTAAAGAGCGTCGAACGCCACGTCGGGGTGGAAAGGACGGTACGAATCTGGATATTCGTCCAGGAGACAGTTGTTGGAGTCCCGTGTGTAACCAGAAGTCACAACATTGATATTTCTGTCATGTAACTTGTTTAGTTGTTGTAACGTTGAGGTTTTGGTCCTGTAACTTCTGTATTGATGTAATGATTTACATGTTGGTGTTGGTGAGAATGATGGTCATGGTTCAATGAAGCTACCATTGATATTTGGTCAAACAGGATGCAAACAGTGGTCTCCATTGTCCATTGTCTCCATCAGCAGGAATGCATAGCTGACAGCAGGGAAATATGCATAAAAATAGGCACCGAGTCTAAACAGATCCCGATTGATGTTTGGCCAAGGCATAAGCGTCTGAAACTATGTTTGTTGAAATGTTGGTGCAAAACAAAAGTGAGAAAAAAATAATTGGCCGACAGTGGTACTGGTTCTGCCGACAGCTCAGAAAACAAGACCGAATCACGAGAAGAGCACTTTTCACTTTCACTTTTTGTGAAGTTTTCAGATTTGCAGTTGGCAGTAGTGTCCCAATCTAGCAGCTTCCTTTAAAGTGACGTTGCATCATCCAGTACGACGCAGTGCAGGAGACTACATCAGGTTCTTCTACACTAACTGACAAAATAGTAGCTCAAAGTGTACACTTGTATAAGTCACAATTGTTGTTTTGTGTGCAGAGGCTTTCAAAGCGGTTCCAAAGAGAGAATTATTTTATGTTCTATATTTTTTCAAACCTCTAAAGGTTTTCATCTCATCCGCCGCTGTGAATGGAGCACAGCCATCCTTTGGGCCGAGATGCATCTGATAAAAGCTCACCCACGTCGACTTGAGGGCTAACGCAGTCTTCAGATCACAGAGCCGTCGATGCAGCCATCAGTCAAACACCTGCCTTGACTCCACTGATTGAGGGGCAACATTAAGGGCAACATGGCTGAAAAGCTTCAGTGTATACAGAGCAGTGCATCCACGATCTTCTGCACCTCGAAGCTGATGCGGTGCTCAACGTAAAACTGTTAAAATGTAATACATGTTTAATGCTTTGCCAGCCGTACCACCATGTTTACAGCTCCAACACTGGGATGTAATGCAGAGTTACTTGCTCTACATTAAACCTACTCCTACACAGAAGCAACTTACTCTGCCCAGAGAAAGTTACATGTGGATCTTCACCACCTCCACCCCCACCAGACTGTGGACAAAATGTTGCATTACTCAGAACAAAACATGTGATTTATGCGCATTGAAGTCGATCCCTTTGATACACAGACATGATTGATATCGGTCTCCTCATCTCACTCCATGATTGTTCAAATGTGGAACTATTCCTTTAAATCCTGACGCTGTCACGTCAGGATTCTGCTTTGAACCATTAAGAGTCTGAGTACATTACACAAGGCCTGAAATGCAAGGTCACCAGACCCCCATGTACCCGTGCTTCCACTAAACACGCCGCTTTGAAGTTGGATTGGTTCCCCCTGAGATATACACACCCATTTGGATCTAATTGGTTGTCATGGTACGAGTCATTCACTGAATTTGAATTTCTGCATTTTCATCAGGTCGTGTGTTTTCATTTGTCTGTCTGTGCGCAGCCATTTACAGAAACACATTTAGGTCAAATTCCACGATTTGCCATCAATTCAGAGGCAATTCTGTCCTGGTAAATGAAAGAGATGGAGGAGGGAATGTGTCTATTACAGCTGGTTTGGTGCTGAATGAGCCCCATATGCATTTACTGTCTTTGGTGGTGTGTGTGTGTGTGTGTGTGTGTGTGTGTGTTTGTGTGCGAGTGTGCAGGTGTGTGCGTACATGCATGTTTCTGTAAATGCTAGAGGGGCAGAAACAGAGGCAGGAGAGACAGAATTGAAAAAAGAAATACAGAATACAGTGTCTATATGATAATGTGTGTGTGTGTGTGTGTGTGTGTGAGACAGCTGTGTGATGACAAATGGACTGATAGGCGATCTAGCTGAGCTTACACCCTCTAATTAGTTTTTAATTGACAGCCATTAAAGATCCACATTCCCAATCCTGATTATCTGTCGCACAGAGCAGCGATCTAACTGACCCTTTCTCTTTAACGCCTCGCATTTGCATCTTTTGCATCCTTATGATATTATATTTGTATTAGTATTTAGATTTCCCTGTATCATACGCATTCAGCTGACAGCTGAAACGAGGCATCGGTGGAGTTTGGTTTGTCATGAAGAAATTATAATGAGATTAAATATTTAAAAAGTGTCACTCCTATTTTATGAACAGGTGTGGAGGCGGTAATATACAGATATTTATAATAGAGTTTCACATACACATGTCGTAATAAAACATTACATGATACCGTTTGTCTTTGACAATTAGAAGTTATTCCTTTTGTTAAAAGCATTAATGGCTTTCTCCGGAGATTAATATTGGTGCAAATAATTTGTTTGTGAAAGAGAAGCCGTAACATAATCTCAGTGAGGTGTTGAATTCAAGGATTCAAGGATCATTCTTTGTCATTATGCAACACCGGGATGCACAAGGAACTGCAGTTGTAGACCGTTTTCTACACAACAAAAACACTAATATATTCCTGTAGTGCCTCCATTCTTATTTCATCCATCTCACTTTCCTGTGATGAACATCAGACGACCAGGAGCAGCCTGGGTAGAGGAGCAGCCACAGGTCCTAGCTGGGTTAGCCTCTATGAACAACCTGGGTCCTCTTTTTGGAGTTTAAACCACTGTAGCTATCATTGACGGTATCAAGTTACTGAGTAATATAATTGTAGAGATAAAGGGACATGGCAGAATATATGAGGTACCAGCCAATTAACTGTTGGTACATGATACTATTTGAATGCAATGCAAAACAATGTCGACAAACAGCTACGGCAGGCAGAGTAAATCAAAGCTAAACTGGGGAGCAGCTCTGCAACATGTGATGCCTTTATTATTAGCCAACAGTAAAGAGAAGGAAGAGAGAGAGAGAGTCGGGGAATGATATGCAACTAAAGTCCCCGGTCAGACTCAAACAGAGGATGTTCCAGGTCATGGTTAGCGGCTCAAACCCCTCCAGGGTATAGTTACAGTCACAATAAACAAGCACTAGTCAAACGCAGTGTAGAAGATAGGGTTGAGATGGATTAGTCCTCGTATCATGAGCGGTATAAATGGTGCATTATTAAAGGTGTGGGGACCCCTCTGGGCTGGAGATATGACACATTTAATTGGAGTGGATTTACTTGTGGCCAAGCTGTAAATCAGTTGGTGACAATCCTGTTGTTGGAAGAAATGCTCTCTGTATTTATCTGCGTGCAAACTGCAGACATGCATGGAGAGTGTACTGGTTTCAGCCACTCACAGAGCAGGATGTGTGTTTCATCAACGCCTGAGACGTTTGACAGAAACGATGTGTTGACAAGATCACGACACTCTGTTTGTTCTTCTGTGACGTGTGGCTGTCTCTACGAGTGTGTGTGTGTGTGTGTGTGTGTGTGTGTTATTGACAGACAGACTGTCCAGCATATGTGATGAGCTTCCAGCCCTGGAGTCTGCTGTTAGTCATGAGCAGCCCGGCTATTCAAAGACAGTGATGCTGTGAATCCAGCATGTGAGCCACACCTACATCACTCCAAACACACAGAGAACCAGACAGGAACACAAAGACATCAGAGGAAATATCGACGCCACTGTTGACAGTGTCAACCGTGACATATTAGTGTTGGAAAAGTAGAAGACTTTATTGATTTGACAACGCTGTGGTTGAGGTTTGGTTTGCGAAACGACTTGATGTGGCTTAAGACTGGTCCACTATTCAAGAATTTGTCAAATCAGATGTTAGAAAAGTGAGAGTTGAGATTAGGGAAGGACTGTGGTCACGGTTAAATGTGGATGTGAGTTTCGTCTGGTTAGCAGTGACACGGTGTTTATTGTGAAAGGGAAGAACAGAAGGAGATCTGGTCCGCGCTGCCTTTGTCAAGGTTCAAAGGAGTGATACAGTTCGACTACACAGCCTCTGTGCTGTTGTACACGATAGTGAACGTTGTGGTTGTTTCCTTTGGTTGATGCCTGTATTTGGGGTTTGAAAGCTCCCAAAAATGTACCTTGTACCGAAAAATGACACGTTTTAGCAGCTTACTTTTCGCCTTCTCCTGAAAAAACATCAGTTCTAAAAAATATATTGACGTACAAATTGATTACACGAAAAACCAACACCCCCTTTTTACCGGCCTTTAAGATATGCGAGAACCTCGTAGAAAAAATAAATTGCATCGAAGCAAAATAAAGAAGCTTCAGTGTAAGAATAAAAAGATCTAAATTAGCCTGAAACCCCAAAAATAAGCCGAACCTGAATAAGAAAGCATGTGTCAAACACACAATGCACACACAGACGGCATCATGGGACGAGGCGCCTAAGGCCCGACCCTCTCCTCTACGCTGTAAAGGAGAGCGAGGGCGCTGTACTGAGCCTCAGGCTATCAAAGCATCTCTTTATTGTCTTCAGCCCCAGCATCCGGCAGATCAAAGAGGATGTGAACTCTGCCTGAGTGAACGGCTTCCTGCTCACCTACATACACCTGTAACACACAGATACGGCTCAGTGCTGCAGACTGTACCACCGAGTGCGGAATGTACAGGTCGGGGAGGAACACCAACCCGAAGGGGGTTGCAGGAGAGAGAGAGATGGATGATGGGGGATGGAAAAGAAAATTTGAGAGGGAAACGGAAAAAAGGAAAAGAAATCAAAGGAAAGGAAAAGATCGGAAAGTTAAGCTGAAAGGAATAACAAATGGAAAAGAAAGCAGCGAGGACTGGGGATGGGCACCGTATTGATAAGCTCCGACGTTACTTTTTAATGTTTTAATTTATGATCACGCTGCAGCCTCTCCAGCAGAGAGGAGCGGTGAAGTGCAAAAAAACCTTGGCGCCTGAATAGCCAAAACGTAATCAATACACCTGTTTAACGAGGACACACTCTACGTTACGGGACGCCGCTATGTTTACACAAGCGCTAGCTCGGCAAGTAGCGCAACAAGCTAAAACACAAGCTGTCTGTCTGTAGTCTAACTGTTGAGCTAGTTTACCACCAATCATAGACATCTCACATCAGAGGACAGGAGGAGGGAGGACAGGAGGAGGGAGGACAGAGGATGGGAGGACAGAGGATGGGAGGACAGGAGGAGGGAGGACAGAGGATGGGAGGACAGGAGGAGGGAGGACATGAGGAGGGAGGACAGAGGACAGGAGGAGGGAGGACAGGAGGAGGGAGGACAGAGGACAGGAGGAGGGAGGACAGGAGGAGGGAGGACAGAGGATGGGAGGACAGGAGGAGGGAGGACAGGAGGAGGGAGGACAGAGGATGGGAGGACAGGAGGAGGGAGGACATGAGGAGGGAGGACAGAGGACAGGAGGAGGGAGG
>NW_022280051.1:5682546-5708877 GCF_004355925.1 Anarrhichthys ocellatus | reverse complement strand
CAGGAGGAGGGAGCACAGAGGACAGAGGACAGGAGGAGGGAGGACAGGAGGAGGGAGGACAGAGAACGGGAGGAGGGAGGACAGGAGGAGGGAGGACAGGAGGAGGGAGCACAGAGGACAGAGGACAGGAGGAGGGAGGACAGAGGACAGGGGGACAGAGAACGGGAGGACAGAGGAGGGAAGACAGAGTACGGGAGGACAGAGGAGGGAGGACAGAGGACAGAGGACAGGAGGAGGGAGGACAGAGGACAGGGGGACAGAGAACGGGAGGACAGAGGAGGGAAGACAGAGGACGGGAGGACAGAGGATGGGAGGACAGAGGGCAGGAGGAGGGAAGACAGAGGACAGTAGGAGGGAGGACAGAGGACAGGAAGGAGGACAAAGGATGGGAGGAGGAAGGACAGAGGACAGGAGGACAGAGGATAGTAGGAGGGAGGACAGGAGGATGGGGGGACAGAGGACAGGAGGAGGGAGGACAGAGGACAGTAGGAGGGAGGACAAAGGATGGGAGGAGGAAGGACAGAGGACAGAGGATAGAAGGACAGAGGACAGGAGGAGGGAGGACAGAGGATAGGACAGAGGACAGTAGGATACTGGTTGATGTCTGTGTTCTTCATTCTTTATAGACTTTACTCAGGAATATTATTTATTTATTTTATTGACATTTTAGTTTTAGTAATGAATGCCTTTATATAGTGACTTAGCTGTGCCTTTTAGTTATATTTACAATATAAATACATTCAAATCCTTTTTTAAATAATATTTTAAAAAGCAATTATGTATGAATGAAAAAGAAGCGATAAGAGCATCGATAGTATCGACAGTATCGATTTTAAAGGATACCCGTAGCGAGGACGGATTTGGAGAGAAAGAAGAAAGCAACTTTAACACAAAGAATAAATGCAAAGAGAAGGAAAGGGAGAAGCAAAGAGCAGTGGAGGTACAAGAAGAGAAAGCGAGAGCTGTCTGGACTGAGGGAGAGTCGGTGGTGAGGTTCAGGGCCGTTGATGTGTCTGAGGGGTGGAGGGCCGCGTTATTAGAGGTCATCTCTGTGGATTACAGAGGCAGAGTTCAGCGCACAGCAGCGCCATGCAATTTACCTCCATTAAAAATAGATGCAGCCCAGGAATGAAGTGACACATGCACTCGGGGCTGGATAGTTGTGAAAACCAACTGAATGGCCTGAGGAGATGACAAGGTGTGTGTGTGTGTGTGTGTGTGTGTGTGTGTGTGTGTCTGATATTTCTATTAGATAAGTGCTTCAGATGATGAAAGAGCCTTTCAGTTATGACAGTCGCTGGATTGATAAAATACATTTTATGTGACAAACATAACGCGTACCGTCTCAATGTGCTGTAATTGTTTTGGCTTTGTTGAATACTCGATTCTATTTTAAGACACTCTTCTCTTCTGTTAAATGTTCAATTGAAGGTTTAAAATGAACTGAGTGGTGTTACTGAAGTACGGAAGTGTACGTGTCAAATGAAGCTCTAGCGTAACACTATCGTGTTGCACGTCTCGGCCTGTAGTGTATTCCTCATACATCTGCCATCACTCCTCTCTCACACGCTCACTCTCTCTTTCCTTGCTGTCATTGCTCGGGGCTGTCAATCATGATATCAGCTGTTCTGATCAGCTGGTCTCCTCTGTCCAATAGCACAGCAAGACAATTACACTGTTAGCCTCATCAGGTGATCGTCTCTCTACCTTTAGGAAGTTCATGCTGCTGATGCGCACTCCTCCTCCCCATCTCCGCCCGGTCTTCATCAGATTCATCATTCCATCATGGACTCCACGGGGGGGGGGGGGGGCATCTTGCTGCTGCGATTACACGAACAACAGTTTTCCGACCCACCGTCCACCCCGGCCTCCTCCTCGTGGACCTTCTCGCTCTTTATACTGACTACGTCACTTTTCCTGGCTCACGATTAAGCGGATGAAATACTAATTGATTAGTTGTGTTATATATGAATAATAGAGCAGTACTTTTCACAGGTAAGGCTACGAACAACAGGATGCATCACATTGGTCACAAGAACTGGGAAAAGATTCATATCGCATAAAAACTCAATTTCTCAAGATCTCTATTTTAAATCTATGACTCCAACAGCCAAAGACGGCTCCATTTAGCTCTTGTATCTTATATCTTCTCCCACTGACCTGTTTATTACAGCCGGCAAT
The DNA here is from genome assembly GCF_004355925.1 of Anarrhichthys ocellatus. Taxonomy (NCBI): domain Eukaryota; kingdom Metazoa; phylum Chordata; class Actinopteri; order Perciformes; family Anarhichadidae; genus Anarrhichthys; species Anarrhichthys ocellatus. The sequence continues at coordinate 5,706,696 of NW_022280051.1, read as the reverse complement.
CCTTCACTTAGGCTCAGAGCAACACGGTGAAATGTGGTATCTCCTCCCCAGCTAATTTGATTCAAGGTGCCACATATTGACTTACAGTGACTCCGCGCCGCTGCCCACACAAGCACATCATTTTCCTCTTGGGAGACCGGGAGCTTCTGGGGCTCGACGGCCACAGGACGGTCCCCTCCATCACGGAGCTGTCAGAGCGCTGCAGGGCAACAACACCAGCTGATAATGGATTCTCCCTAATCCAACACCAATTCCCTGCAGTTTAGCTCCGCGCTTCTGACCACAGCGTCGCCATATAGTCAAGAAACCTGGCTTTGCCTTGACTGACCCGTAATGGTGAAACCCTGAGTATCCGTGTGTGTGTGTGTGTGTGTGTGTGTGTGACCACAGGCCGGCTGGCTGAGGCGCCGGTTTCTCCCTCCCTGCTTTGTTGACAGAGGATAATTTGGTTTTGACAGCAGATGCTGCCTGTCCTCTCCTGTGCCCCTATTAGAGGCAGAGAGGTATCAGGTCTGACAAGCACTGGAATGTAGAAAAAACAAAACACAGCTCCCTGAACAGAAACTCTTCTCTGCATTCAACCAGCCCCAGCAAGCAACGCGTCTATGCCAGCAAACCAGTTCCCCTCGCGTTGCATTTCACCATTCTGTTTTGTTGTTGTTGTTTTTTAAGTCGTGGCGACAAAAGGGAAATGGGGAGCGATGCGATAACGCGCCGGGATGTCTCCCCGTTCGCGTTATCTGCAGCCGTTTAGGAGGCGTCTGTGACAAGATAGCGAAGAGGAAGACGCATCATCTCAATCCAGCTGCTCGCTACTCATTCAGCGTGAGCGACGGCGCCGAAACACAACAGAGCTGGTCCCATTCGTCGAGTCAGGCTCCATACGGAAGCACATGTCCCATTCAGCCACTTCAGCTTCCTGCTTTATGCTTGTGTGCACCGTCACACACTTACTTTATTTGTTTTTTTACTCTCCACCTCTTAGCCAGCCGGGCCTGACATTTGATAACAGTTTTTTGGTTTCAGCCTGGACAAGTGTCCTCCACATCCACAGCCAATCCCCGGGAGAAGCGGCTCCTATATCCTCTCTGCTTCCTTTTAATATTTCATCCCTCGCCGACTGGAGGCCTCATGTTTTATTGAGCCAGTCGCTGCCATCGGAGGGGATGTACTACATTATGCAGCATCATTTATAAATGACCGCCAAATCAATGTCTACCCGCACACACAACAGCCACTAAACAGGCTCTCCTCGTCGCCCTGCCGCACTCACCGATATGAACACCTTCCCTCGGCCCGGCACAAACCCGTCGCTCCCAGCTTGGCTGGAAGAGACGAGTTGCATTTGGCTTGATGACACTCTCGCGTGTTCATGATTCACACGGAGGGGGGATCCAGGTCCCGCTGGTTTACTTTGCTCTTCTTAATGTGAACTTCTGACATAAATATTTTACTTTCTTCTGTTGTTCTACTCACAAAATCACAAACGTGCTAACATCGCAACCCACAGGCGGTGTGAACGAGAGGCAACACCACCGAATAAGACAAAATACACAAAGGTATTTCAACACGTCTCGTCATCGACAGGGCGATCTAGCTCTTCTCGTTTGCTCCAGTTAATGCGAACTTCTCACAAAAACTCTTCTGCCTCTCCGCGCTCACACGAGCACGCCGACTCTCGGTGACGGCCTTTAGTCTCCATAACTTGGCCCTTGATCACTGTAATCAAACACAGGCAGCATCCGCCTGAAGCTCCCGTAATTATGGGCTGCTCCGGCCCCGGCACGAGGAAAAGCACCCAGCGGTGCACGCCGGTAGACAATCGCAGCTTTGAAAACATACGTGTGCGTGTGTGCGGGTGTCGCTCTGCTGCGCACTCAGCGCAGACGGAGCCTCGGTGAAGGACACTAATGAGTCCAATGAGACTGAGGGGAAAACAGCTCCTGAAATCTACACCACAGTAAAACACCTCAGAGAGGCTGAGAGTGAGCGGGGGGGAAAGACAGGAGATAAAGATGGAGTGAAGGAGGGAGAACAGGAGAACTGACAGTAGCGATGGTGGGTTGCCAGGGCCCTAGCGGTGCTGTTGCCAGCTGTAGCCATGGTAACAGGTTCCCATGGTGCATGTGCGGTGCAGCCGGTGAGTGTGGGGGGGGGGGGTTGTGTGTGTGTGTGGGGGGGGGGGGCGGCTGCATAACGTTTATTTTTCTCTTTTTTTCTTTTGGCGAGCATCCCGCCTCTATCAGCTGCCCAGCAGAGGAGGGCCTTATGTAAGCTCCTCTGTTTAATGATGTCGCCTATAAAGAGATGCCGTCTGGTTACATAAAATATCACATCGCGACTAACGTGGCCCATGAAGCTGGGTTTGTGAACGAGAGGCGCACTCGTTGGATCGCTGCTCTCCAATGAGCCTGCAGCAACTCGGTGGCCTCGATGAACGAAAGACCCCGGGGGGGGGACGGGGACGTTGGTCCGGATCAACACGAGCCAATGGCTTGATGTTAGCAAGCTTCCAGCCAATGGAGAGCCTGGATGATCGCAGCCCTGTGGCCAATGGATGTCCTGCGGTGATGTCACCACTCTGATGTCCATGAACAACAATAGCTAATTAATCGTTTTGTTGAATCAGTGTCCAAATGGGTCGACTTTCCATTATAATCAGCGATACTACAGATCCTTTAGTGCGTCTATTCTCTCTACTTTAATTACTGACTGACTTCATGAGTAACCTGAGTACTGCACCTTTCTTAAGACATGATCATCTCTGATCATCTCTCGGAGCCTCGTGAACTCCGTAGTGTCCTAACTACAACATTAAAAGGTAATTGCAGATATCCATAATGTTTAAAAAAACATAAAGGGAGTCAACTTGGGTCTTATTTATTAATTATAACGAGCGTATTGTTCCAGAGGCCAGTTCATTCTTCTGCGCTGAATGCTGCACGTTTGGCGTTTTTTTTTTTCTAGTCGCCGAAAGTTGAAAAATGTTCAACTTTGGGTAAAATGCTGCGCTGACTGAATATGTTATATTTATGAGTATGCTTGTGTTTTTACTGTGGACCAATATCTGGAGCTCTGGAACATATGGGATGATAAACTATGGTACTCGCCAAGATGTTTTCTCGTCCATATAATCTAGCGTAAACCGGTCCGTCCTCTCGTCCTCCGTGCTTCATCAGAGCAAAGTGCTCTAGCTTTTTATTTCTGCAACCAGAAGCAACCAAAAACGTCTCGGCTGAGTAAACACTGCGTCTCCAAAGTGCTCCCAACTGGGTGTTTCAGTGGTAGTAGTGTTTCATTCAGCCATCACACACGCAATACAACAAATAAAGCCTGTATACAATCTAGTATACAATATGACTGAACGGGAATATGCAGTATATGCCGGTCCTACATTCTCATCAAATACGTTACCCTCAAGAAAATGAAATATAAATATATATCAGAAGACAGCATGGGTGGACTGGTGTTGTATTTTCTGCCCAGCATCAGGTTCTGCAAAGTCTGAACACTCGTCCAAGATCCTTTTATGATAGCGTGTGTGTTTGTATATGAGTGTATCTATATGTTTGGCGGTTGTTTGTTCACCGGTCATAAAGCAAAGCCAGGAACTGCAGAGTCCTTGCCCGCTGGGCCTGAGACGCTCGTACGCCAGACCACGGCACACGGAGAGAAGCCAGCATGTCTGGTTCCACTCGCATGCATGACTGTTTATGGACCGAGTCCAGGTTGCTCTGTGTAACGAAAAAAAAAGCTGGTGGCAGCGGCAGCGACCACCGCTGGGGAAGCCAGGGGAGGGAAAACAATTTATTTGCTTGGAAATAGAGTGTCCATCATGAATGTTGGAGGGAGCGCTTCTTTTGTTACAGGCGGTGGGGGATTTGTCTACAAACGAGGGCAGAGGAAGCTCACATTAAATGTTGTTTTCACTTCATTTTCTTTTAAAAATGATGGCTTACAAAGGAGAAGGCCTGTTCATCTGACTACTACAACAGCAGAGAGCTCCCCGTCCACAACAACTCTCACTCTCCATGTAGTCAACAGCATTCGCTCACACCGAGGTAACGTTCAATGAATAATGTGCTATGAAGGATGCCAATATTCATATTCTGGGGTTGGACTGAAGATGTCTATTTCACTGCCAAACACATTCAGAAAGCTTGAATTGTTAATATACCAAGAACGGGATGCGTCCCATACAGATGCTTCCAGGTGCCTGGGTACCAGAAGCCGAGGGGCACTGACCACGTTGCAGTATTTGACATGATGGGAGTGAGAACGGGGTTGACCACGGCCCCACTACTGCCGAGCCTCTGATGCCGGGCCTGATCCCCCTAAGTCTGCTGTTTGCTGGCGGTCACAACAATAAGCCGCAGACCGCGGGATAACACACAGAGGCAAGGTTACTGCTGGGGAATGAGGAGGATCCACAAAGTCACCGCTGTGGAGCATATTGCAAGACAAAATGACCATTACACGCATTCAGCCACACTCCTATTGGACGGAATGAATTACTCCTGCCCATCTATGGACTCTGGGGTGCATGTGGGCATTTGCAGCATGCCGCAGGCGTGTTTGTAAGCATTAAAATGTGTATTTATGGACAGACGGATCACAATGTGAAAACTGCATTCATGGCATTTATAGGTACAGAGCAGAGCTTTCTCTATATCGAGTATAATGAAATTCATTGAGTTTAATAAAAGATTATAAATGAAGGAATCCATGGCAGGGATTAGCACTACGTATACAGTAGCTTCCTTCAGCATCCTGCAGTTGTTTTTCTTTATTTCTAAGATGTGGTGGGAAAACTGCATGCTCCAAATATTTGGAACAAATGGTAGTAGGAAGCCGATTGGCCCTCGCTGTCTCCGATGGCTTGAATGCATTTATTTATAAGCTAGCCTTAGAATGAGGCATCACACCTAATTTCACAGTGAAATATTCATGAGGAGCTCCTGCATGTATGTTTAATGTCAGCGGTGTGTCTACCATAAAAGAGAGATAAAAGACGCTCATACTTCCTGTACAGGGGGGGGGGGGGGGGGGGGAGAATTGTGTTGGAAAAATGCTGCTGTGCTAAAAAAAACAACTGGAACAGTATTTGATATTATGCATTATGATGATGTTTGCCTGGTAAAGTTGCCACATTTATTCAAGCTCCTTTGTCGACACATCATTTACTCTGTAATGGCGTTAAATGTCTTCAACACAACAGTGGAGGGATGGAGAGCGACAGAGAAAGGGCGAATGTGAGAGGAGAGAGAGAGCTCCAGTTGTTATCGTCATCGCCGGCAGATGTGCTTTTTGCCAGGATGTAATTTGGGCCGATCCATCTGAGAGCAGTAATGAGGTCTAATGTTAGAGCCCACTGTGTCCTAATGACACCTCGGCTGTCCCATCACTAAACCCACTCCTTCCAGCAGCAGACCCCTGCTGGGCTCCGGGCAGCTGGGACTTGACATCTGACCTTTGGAGAGACAGCCCCCTCCATCACACGCCGAACCACAGCAACAGGACCAACACCGGTTTATCAGCTGGAATGCAGCTCAATTTGGACGATGGCGGAAAAAAAGAGCTTCTTTTATTTTGATTTAGACTTTAAACTGACCGTATATATTCCTGATGTAGCTGCCAACATCAAGATGAAGGTTCCGCCATGACTACTGCATCATAAAGACATTCTCTTCTGGTGAGAAAATGAGTTCCTGATCATATTTCATAGCTCACCCAATCCATTGTCCCATAAATGCTGCAATAAGCCATCAATGTGTTGTTTAAACATATCGATTCTGTAGCGGCCATGTTGTTTCCAGGACTTAAAGTCGGAGGAACGACTTCCCAACTGAATCAGGACCATCCGAGGAGCACGTGAATGCACCATTAACTGGCCGGTTGTCTCTCCTTTTCGTTGCTTCCGGGCTGGTGGGTCCTTGAACTCTGCTTTCTATGTTTGGAGCGACTGCCGTAGGAGGCAGCTTGACCAGTACCCTGCATTAACAGCGTGTGGGCGAGTGGGAAGGGTGGAGGATTACTGATAACGCTCAGCAGGCTGGCCCGGCACGTACCGGACACTAAAAAGAGACGTTCAAATCTTTACCTCGCATTTGTCAAAGACAGAAGTTGCAAACGAGGATCATTTGTGAGGGACAAGACAATGACAACAATAAGCTAAACACAACTGCAACTAAAGCGGAACTGCTGTGGGGGATCCTGGATTTGAACAAACTTCTCAGAATGTGCATGGATGGACTTATTTTCTGTTCATAATGCAAACTTTGTATTCCTGCAATTTGCATCTCTTATTGATGGAGAAGAGAGGAGCTCCAGCACCTCAGGACAAAGCAACGGGTCGATGGAAACGATACAGCTGTGAGACAATGGGAGGAGAGGCATTCCCCTCCACTGACAGCACTTTTCAGGGATTTTGTGTTTTGAAAAAAAAATAAACAATTTGGAAATTTTAGGTTTTATCCATGAGGTTGTTTAGTGAATTCCAACATTTTCAGGAGAGTGAAGCAGCAGCTAGCCGAGCCCTGGCACCCTGCTAAATGCAAGGCTGAGCTCATTAGGACTGGCCCAACATCACACACATATATACACACACGCGCACACACACACACACCAATCTGTCAGTGTTTTCACATTAAACAAGCAGACGCACACAAAAAAAGAAGCAGGAGGATAGAGACAATACGGGGAGAGAAACCGAGGAAATGAGCCGAGCCGGGGGAAAGAGTTGGAAAAACAGCCGGGATCACACAGGGATGGTGAGGGAGCGGTAGAGACAATGACAGACAGAGATCGAGTGAAAGACAGAGAGAAAGATACAGACAGAGAGAGATGGAAACAATGAGGGGAGAGACAAAGCAGGTGGCCTGGGTAATTGCCTGGGGAATATAATGAATGAGCCACAGTGCGTCTGACGGAATAGGAAATCGTCTCTATCTTCTCATTCCCCTCGCTCTCCCTTTCCCCCTCTCATTATCTCTCGCCCTCTCTCATTCCACTCCTCCCCTTACCCGTCTCCTGCGCACCCCTTTAAACATATCTCCTAACCCCATCTTTCTCTCTCTCTCTCGCCGATTGCCAGCATTTTCTTTCTCTCAACAGCGGAGCTTTCACCAGCATTTCTTTCCTCTCAACTCGACTCCCCACTAGTTTTCTGTTCCCACCGGTTTTCAAAACATCAGAACTCCAAACATCCGCTAGCCTTCCCCTCATCCCCTGAGCGGACCCGCACAGCTGCACCTATTCTGCCTATTCTGTGGGATATCACAGCGATTTAAACGCTGTGACTAAAACAAGAAACTAGAAATGTCCCACATGCCGCAAACACGCTACTGCGCCTCGTCCCAAAGGTGATCTATTAGATCTCTACAAAATTAGTTTTTACCGATGTTCTTTGTCGAATGCGCCATTCTTACAGCCTCACAAAGCCTCAATCTGATAAACTCAGTTTTGCAATATGCAAGCATTCCTTTTCTTTCAAAGCAACATTGCCGGTTGACTAATTAAACCCAGGAGCTAGAAACTAGACACTCAGCAAATTGGGAGGAGAGGTTTGAAGATGAGGTGACTGGGCAACACTTGCAGAAAAATCTCTCGTATCTAACCGTGTTAGATTGGTTGGGAAAAGAAAACGTTAACGGTATACAAGTTGTCTCGTACAGGTACAAAACAAAGAGCATTCTGTCTTCAAAAAGAGACGTGATCTGCGTGTAGGGAGGTGCAATTGAGCTTCCTTGCCATGTCACTTACATATAGTTAACAGGAAATATAGAAAATCTAGAACCGGGTCTTCAATGTTCGCAATCCAGCTCGATCGCAAGCTTGGTTTTCTTTCCTCTGGCCTCCTGTCAGCGGTCACCGGGCGCCATTGTGAGCGAGTGAATGGGTGGACGTCAAGACAGATAGGGAGGGAGGGAGGGAGGGAAGGATGTGAGGGTAAGATACCATGAAGAGAGGAGGTGGTGGAGGAGAAACAGATAGTGTCACGTCTACTATTCAGGCCCGTTTGATGAGATGCCTCAAACAGCTGAAAAGAGGAAAGACAGGGAGAGTAGAAGAGTGAAAGGCCCCTTTCATCACGGCGACTTGTGCCGCAGAACCCTCCCGTTGCCTCCTCCTCCTCATCCCTCCCTCCTTCTTCCTCTTCCTCACCCCTCCCCCCGACAGATAGATAAAACACATTCAATCAGAGGGAAACGAGCGAAGGGGGGGGGGGGGTGCCTCTCTATATTTCAAGGACAGAGATGAGGTTCGGGGGGTGGGGGGGTGGGGGGCTTTGGGGAAGAGTGTGCCACTCGGTTGATGCACAGTAGGGCGCTAAAACCGACCGAGGGGACTTTCATCCATTCGGTGTCATACGATGACCTGTGCATTACCAAACACCCAGGACAAGTGGAATAACAATCTCCTCCATATAATAATGGATCATAATGAGAAACACATCAGTCTTATTGCATTTAAGGATGATGACAATTCCATTCTGGAATGTTAAATATATTCATAGAACTTGCACCAAGTGATGCGGAAGCAGACCAACAATTAAACACGGTAGAAAAGTGAGATTTCGGCAGAATGTTTGCCACACATAGGAATTTAAATTTGTCTCGTACCGAGATCCAGATCCAGATCCAGATCCAGATCACTGGTAACCAAACCGTAACATCCTCCACTTGTTTGACGATTGAGAACAATTGCATTTACACTTCCGAAAATGGTTTGGCCCATCGGATCAGTCGGTTCTCAATGTGTTTTGGGTGCATTTACACTTTGTACCAGTGGAACTGAAATAGCATACGTTAGCAGTGTTTAACTTTAACTCTAAAAGTTCAACTCGTGGACTGTGGATGGCCCTGAAATTTTGGAGAAACAGTCAACAGATATACAGAAACATCCCCCCAGCAGGCCTCGCGGCCCGACTGCACTTACCCAGAGTGCAGCTTCCAAACTAGCAGATGCTGGCAGTCTGGGTAATGGAGAGCTGCGGTCGTGTCTGCTCAGCTGATGTGTTAGCGCTGTGGTTGGTGGTCAGACTGGAAGCTCCAGCAGCCTGTTACTCTCTCAGCGAGTTCAACCATAAGTGGGCGGTTGAGAAAGGGGCCCCGTGGTTATGCGAAACAGTGGGAACGGATACAGAGATTTGGGTTTCATCAAGCGCAAGCAACTGCGGCCGGGTATTTTGGTCATAGTTTTGAATATTTCAGTGTGTGTGTGTGTGTGTGTGCATTTCTGTATGCGGACAAAAGCCTCCACACAATAATTGCAGGTAAACACGGTAAAGGTGGATTTGATTGGATCTCAATCTCTGCTGCAAATAGAGCCGCTCAATATCTTACAAGCAAAAAGCCTGGACATGTACAAAACACACACGTACACACACACACACACACACACACACACACAGGCTCTCAGTCTGGGTAAATACATGATTAACTGGCTGCTATGATACCAGTATAGCGTTGAAATTGAAGGCAGTATGAACATGCAGGAACACACAGTTTTATTGAGTCCAGACACAATGAGGAATTGCACGTTTAACTGGTAACTTGGCTTTACCACCCTGGAATAATGGGCAATGATTTCATAAATCATGATATTGATTTAGTGACATGCAATCTGAAAGATCCGGCCATAATTTTGGATCAGCAACTTGCATTTAGCCAGCAGCCCTGGCTGCGATGCAAGTTGCTACAGCTAAATGCTAACTAAAGGTCGCTCTCCCGACAACTGACTACTGTAAATGTAGATTGTATGGGCTCAGTAGTAGAGGGGAAACACAGCCCCCTATAGTTTGGAGTATGTGGCCATGCTTTTAAATTGCACCTTCTTAAGTAATTAGACCTCGTAGACTAAAAAATATTTTTTGTGTGTGACTTTTTTGGGGCTATGAGATAATCGCTGATTCCATCAAGGCAGAGGTGGACCGTACTGACCAGCGAGACGTACTGTGTTGTGGCGTTGATTAATAAGACTTTACTAGAAGCTATCGCCGGAGAGATTTCTGTACGCTCAAACAAAGGTTATAGTTCAGACGACCCTAAATGGCTGGAATAAACTCATTAATGAAGGCATGGTGGAGGAACTGCTGTTCATGAAATGAGTCCTGCTAGTCCTCGATAAGTTGAGTTACCTTTTGGAGTATTTAATCTATGAGCAGATACTGAGTGTTCAGCCTCAAGGTCTACATTTCTTCATAGTCATTAAGTCACAATTTAACATCAAAGTAATTTCACAAATTCTAACCAAAATAAACAAAGTGCAAATAAGGCGTAAAAACTATGGACATTAAAAGCATTGAAACATTAATTAGAAGTAATTAAAGCTCATTCAGGCTTCTAAAGAAAGTGTTAACTGGCAACATAATAACAACAACAATAAAAACCAAACAGCTTCTTTGCTGGAAATGATTAGGTGAGTACATCACTGCACACAACGCACTGGGGGTTTTGTCCTTATTAGTCTTCAACGTGAAAACCAATATCTTCCATATTAAACTGGTGTTTGGCCATGTTGTGGAGTTAGTTAAAGGCTTTATACAATGTGCAGGCATACTCTACAAGGTGATGGCTTTGGGACCGGTGGAGGCAGCTGAAGACTCTACTTCTTAAGAGAGTTGTGGTTAGATTATAACAGTTGTTGTAGGAAAAGAAAATTATGCAATTAAAAAATAAATCTTCTTTTTTTGGAGTTCTTTGGGTTTTTGTTCACCAAAACCCAGGGCTGGAAAAGTGTGCTGGAGTGTTACTGCTACAAGAGCTATTGCAAAAATATGGGACTCTTAGATAGAAATACACAAAACTATTGAATCGGTAATAGGACACTCAGAGCCGCTCTCTGCTGTTCATGTGACACCTCTCTCCTTGATGATATAAGAGTCTTCAGAGCAGAGTGGGTAAAAAACGGCCCTTATTATGGGGCACAAACTAATCATTAGCCGATGGAAAGTGCTGTCATCTCTCGGAGTAAATGTGTGGCACGAGCAGCTTGGCACAATGGAAGCCATAGATAGCCTGTCATCCTGCTAGATGACCAGGGTAGAGAATGGTCTTCATACAAAAGGACCAGAGAACTTGATTCAATGTAGACACGTCGAATGAGAAACACTACAGCTACACTACAGCTGTAGAGATGTTTCAGTTCAAATTGTTTAAAAGGGCAGTATCTACACAATTATGTATTTTAGTATTTGTCCCGTTTACTTTCTTTTCATGTTTTTTTCTTGTCTCATCCAACCAAACATCTCTCTCTCTCTCGGCTGTTTACAACTACAACCTCATGTTAAAGAGACAGAGGAAGGCAGGGTCACGCCCTAGAGGATCATACACTCCACCATAACAGGTATTTAATTCTGAAGGACACAATGGCAGAAATAGCAAGTAACAGCTGCCTTTGTAGAACAACGATAGATGTTTCAATACATCTTGGCCGTCTGTATTTTGTGTGACCTTCAAATTTAGGAGACGAAGTCTGTGTAGACTTATTTTTAGATTCTGCTTTGTTGGATGTTTTGCTCAAAGGATTAGTCAATTCTAAATTGATTAACAATCAACAATATTGTTTTATTTATAATCAATACATCCTTTAAGCCAAGACAAACTGTGGATCATTGATGATTCAAGCTTCTACATGTAAGATGCTTTTCTTGTTGGGACTGTTTTTTAAATCCTATTTTATGTTTTGCTCTAACCGATCAGTAGCGACTGATGTATCCTACGTCATTTACAGTTGACATGAAAGATGTTAGCTGTTGTTTAGAAACGTTCCCATTTTAGGAGTTGGTATTTCGATGACATCCACTCTGGTCACTGCTGTGGCTACTTCTCTGTCGTGGATGCAGCTAGTTGGCTAACTAGCTGCTAAGGAAAAAAACGTCACCATTCCTAAACCTCGCAAAGCTCCGATTGGTCGACTGTTTCTCTAACTGGCATAAGAAAACAACCTTTAACACCCGCTCTACATGAATCGCTGATCCAATCTGAGATGTGTGCAGCAATCTGGAAGCCTGCAAACAGACTGATAATTTGCCACTTTTCTCCATTTGGCAAAATTGTGTTTGATTGTTTTTATGTTGGAGCTTCAGACAGGACATTGAAAGATGAAGAAGAACAATCAACAGTTACAGCTCTGATTTAAGGAAACCATTGCCAAAAGGATTTTGAAATGAAAATTGAGATGTTTAAGTAATATGAAGGTCACAAAATATACAGGCTATAAAAAGTCGACATACAGCAGGTTCTGCTAGATGGTCAGTCTTGTGCAAAGCACTGGATGTGTGCAAGGAGAAGGTTGCAACTCACATGGTCAGAGGTGATGTTCTGCACAAGCTGTTTGAAAATGCACACTTCATCCATCAATTTACAGGCTGCAGGTTGAAGGCACATACCTGTCCTGCCACCCTCAGATAGTTAGAGGGATTTAATCATCTGAAAGGAAAGCACTGCACCACCCTGACTGTTACTAACACACTCACTGCTGTGCCTCTTCTCCCACTTCTGCACAGTCAAGTCACCTGCAGTGTACACCAAGTGTTTGCAGATGGGTTAGAAGAAAAAGAAACATCTGTATATTCCCCACAAATATACATGTTTAACCCTTTAAACGTGTGTACCTCTCTGTCTAAACTAATTGTTCAATGTGAAAGAAAGCAGGAAGTTGTTATCTGCATGCTGCAGTAATTCTTTAGTGAATTCAGTCCCCGTCTCCAGCCGCAGCCTCAACATACTGTAAATGGCGTTGGAAGCTGAGGTGAAGAAAATCAATACATGCAACAGATTACAGCGCGGTGCACAGAGGCCGGCCGTGTGTGGAGAATACCGCCATATCTGGCCTGCTAATGGCTGCCTGCTCCTTGAATTACAAGAGCTCAGAGACGGGGTGCAGAGTGCAGGAAAGGCTTCCTCTGCTCCCCTATGCCGGGATACCAACAGGGTACCACCACTGACCGGATCAATGAATCAGTCATTAGACCCATGTGAAGGCTTTTATTAAAGACTGAAGTGCATCTCTGGGGATCCCAGATGTAGCAGCACACCTTCACCTCTCTGTTTCATTCAGTCGCAGTATCATTCAGCATCAGTGGCCTGGTGTCTTTTCTCACCTTAAAAAAACGAATTTAATTGAACCTTTTCATGTGTTGTTCAGGTTGGGTGAGACAAAACGCAGTGAGGGAGCATTTTCAACTTTGAACCAGTGGAATATTAATTAAGATAAGAAAAGATAGTTACGTAAACTCCAACAATTTTATACATAACTGTTTGTTTTCGGGGTTTTGGGAGAACAACTACATCTTTGTAAAAAGAAACCTGTATCCAGTGAAAGACCAGGCAGATCCTCCGGGTCTGAAGAATTGAAGCCAACGTGGGATTGTCAAAAAGTGCAGTTCATTGAATGGTCATTTGAAGCTCGTGTTAGCTGCTGAAGGTACCTGGCCCCGCCGGGCCTCATTCCTCTCCACTACGTCAAACATTTACCACTTTTATATACAGTCTATGTTAAAGACTAGTTTGAAGTTTGAAAATGAAACAATTCGGACCTCCCACTCCACACCTGAACTGTCAGCGGTCAAGTTGCATTGTGAGTAATGTACACAGGGTTTGACAAGGAAAAATACATTTAAAAAAGTAAATATCTCGGGTTCTGCTGTTTTTTACTGTCCTTTAAGAATGTGTGATTGTCATGTGCACGAGTGCAGCATGAGGCCATATTTCAATCACTGTCAATACAGGATGTGTGTCAGCAGCCAATCTGTCTGATGGAACGGAGAGTGAAGAGGTTTATTATGCTGAAGAGGTTGGTTTGAGAAGTTTCCATGGACATGCTGATTCTTTTTTTCCCCACTATGGAAACTTGTGACAGTGGGATGTATTTAGATTGCCATGAATCCAAGCTGACTGCAGCCTTTGTGCTCCATAAAGGACATAACTACACACTAACTACAGGGGGGATGTTTGTTTGATACTTCAGAAAAATATGACAATGTATGAGACGGCAGCGACTCGTCAGCCAGGAGAGATTTTGCTGAACTGTTTCTACCAAAACAGCCTTTAATACAGTATCACTGGTTGGCTTTGCTCTACCGGCTGCAGGCTCTCTCATTACACAGAGGCGCATCAAACCACGCTGCTTCATGGATGAATCGGGATGTGAGGGGGCGGAGCCAGCGAGGCGGAGTGGAGATAATCAAACACTGTGTCTTAACGCCTCGCCGTGGCTTCTTTTATTCGAATATTATAATAGCACTTCTAATGAGCTCCACTTTTCTGTTGACTGATGCTGCTAAGACGAAGTGTACACTCCACATAGAGGCAAGATTACATCCGAGGCCCTGGATGAGCGTGATGGTTTTAATGTGAGCTGTGTGTTATGTATTTAGTGGACTGGACACTGTTTGCATATGAATTCACTCGTTCAAAACTCCGTCTTTCTAGCAACTGAAGGATAAACACGCAGACCACACATCGCAGCAACATGTCTGGCCACACAGTGAAGCAGTAAACACGCTCACCGTTACAACGTTTTTGACTTGAACACACATCTGACTTCGATCTGAAATGATCTGCAGTTGTTTTTCACCCCGATAAGAACACATTGTAGCAGCTTAGTTTTATCCATTTATAATGTGATTTCTTTGATGGACTGGCCGTTGGACGGGGAACACACACAGAACTCTGTAGCTACAGGGGGCGAACACAAATAACACCGTCTCTCAGCTTAATGCAATTCAATGCAATAGCCCTGCAATAAAGTCTGGCTTTGTGAAGCCGATATTGTTCAGTTTTTGTTGGAACTGTGTCGGAAAGATGTTCACTCATGGAGCCCACAATAGAACGCCAAGGCCGTAGTTTGTGGTGTTATTCTATTGTATTCTAGCTACGGCCACGCCTCCGTTTCTTCAGTAAGGAGATAGCTTTGTGGAGAATCATGGAGAATCGCATGTTCTGAGGACAAACAAAACAAGATTGATGAATCTTGGATTTGTGGGTAAAAGAGTTGCCTCTAGCACTGAATAAGGCCCATTGTGATGGTTTTATTTTTTTATATACATTTTGTCCACAAAAAAATTGATATCAAGAGACGTCTGAAGACCGCGAGATACGGATGAAAGCCCTAGAAAAAAAAGTGAATAAACCTTAAGATCATTTGATGCTATTTTCAACAACGACAGTCAACAGCAGCATGTAAAACAGCTCAGTGGGAAAGAAACCGACACAAAACAACTTCTTAAAAATACTCTTCATACAATGCATAACAAATGCAGTGTCAGAGGTCATAATGAACTAAACGTATGAAGTCCCTCACATAATAATTCTAATAATCTATGACGTCCCTCAGGTCCTGGTTTAACTTTCCACAAAACTCCATGAAAACTGTTCACACGTTTGAGATATATTCCACTAATAAACAAACACCAAACTAATTTGACTAAAAAACAAAACCTCTCCGCGGTGGAGGAAATGATAAACGACTCGGAGACCCTTTCATTTGCGCTCCAATTAAACATCAAACATAGGTCAGAATACATTGGCAGCTATTTCCTCTCACTCGCTTAATTAGTCATCAGCTCAGCCGTGGGACATACAAGTCGCTGGACACTAATACGCCACGGTTCTGTCTTTTACAGAAAACCACATTCCCCCGTACGTGTCGTGCCCCCGTCGCCGCGCTAAGTTCTCCAGATGAAGATAGCAAGGTGACAGGGCGGCCGGGGAGCGAGGCAGGAGGTGGAGATGGAGATCAGGTTTTTATAAATCTCATTTCTGCTGCTGATTTATCAGCCTGCCCCGGTCCCTGTCAGGCACACACACATGTGACCGGCATGGCAAAAGGCTAACTCATTAGTCTGCCTCATCACAGTGGGACGTTTTGCAAGCGAGCACACACACACACACACACACACACACACACACACACACACGCACGCACGCACGCACGCATACACACACTTTTCCTTTCGTCTCATCCCCTTTCTTTCCTCGCCTATTTCCTATTCTCCATTTTTTCCAATCAGTCTCTTTCACCGCTGCTCTACCTTTTCCTCATTTCCATCCCTTTCTTCTCTTTCTTCATCTTCAGTCTCTCCTCTTTCTCCCTCGTTCTCCAAGTCTGAGTGGTGGCCTCTCTGTCCGGGATTTAATTAAAGCAGTTTAAATGGCCAGGGGTGATCCTCATCATGTCATCCCCTTCCCTTTCTCTCTTCCTCTGGAGGTTAATATCAGACTAATCCACTCTTACCCCCCCCCTAAGCCCTTCCTCAATAATGCATGGCTTCTTTCTGGCCACCTAGAGTGGCTGCCTTCAACGCAGGGAGAGCTTACAGGACTCGCATTCATACTGTCAACGATAGACACACCTTTATCTTTGTGTACTTAGACCCAGAGTATGTCGCTGTGTTTACATGCAGCCATTCTCTCAAGGGGCTGTGTTGGTTGGGGGGGGGGGGGGGGGGGGTTTGTTTCAGGTACAGATAGGAGGATGTATTACGATCCAGAAGGCTGGTTTGAGTGGCAGATCTGTTAGTTTAAAGGCTCATCAGATGTCAAAACACTGCATAGCTTCTAATAGAATGAGACACCGTTCTATAACTTACAACTATGTGCATTTGCAATGCAGTTTAGTATTCGGGAACATAATTGTGTAGGAGGTTACTGTGTAGGCACCTGTGCTTTTTCACGCACTGCTAAAACTGGTCTGAACATGGCCTCAAGCTTCATGTGCATGCATGTATAAAGAATACAAGTCCGTATTCATTGCTCAGGCACTGGTGGTATATACTGTACTGTAGGCTGCAAAACGATTTTTCATGCTTTTGCGTCTTTGCGCCCACAGAGCATCCTCATTAGTGTCCGTCTCTGGCCGAGCTGGTCAGAGCATGTGTATGAGAGACTTCATCTGGCTGAGCCAGCGTACCTGAAGGGCACACAGTAATTAACTGATACGGCTCCTTTAGACTTTACAAATATTATTTGATCAGATGCATCAAATTCTGAATAAACAGAATAAAGAGTCGTATTGGGGGGGATTGTGACACGTAGCAAAATGTATTCAATGTTTACCGGCAGTGTCTTCTCCAGTGATCATTTAGAGGAAATGGCCGGTGTGATCACATGATTCTAGGGTCTTGTTCTGAAGCAGAGCCGAAAGCTCCGTGGCATTTTTTTGCTAACGGTTTAGCTTCTCAGGCTACTGACATGGTGTCCTAACGGTCTGATTGGTGAAGTTTGTCAGAGCTGCTCGACAGGAAGCGTGTAGAAAAAGAGCTGAAGGACTAAAAGAGCCCACTATACCCTCTGACACGCTGAGATAAGTAAAGCACAACGTATCTCCAATCTAGATGGTAGGAAGCACAATCTGTCGGATTTAAATGAATGCAACTCTGGTCCCTTAATCAATATTTCTTGTGGCTTTGCTCGCATGCTTAAAATTTGAGAAAAGCAAAAAGAATAGGTTCCTTTCAGTTGTCCTGTTGTAATTGCTTCATTCAAAACCCACAGCTCCACCACAGCATGCATGGGAGCAGGTCTTCACATGGAATTAAGTGAGTGAAAACACCTCTATGTGCTTTAATGCAAGTGTCCATGGAACACAGGCAGTTCTGGATCACAATCTGCTATTAAACCAAGCACATCTAATGACCTTTTCACCAATAGCTGTGCCTCTGTGCGTGTGTGTGTGTGTGTGTCTGTGTGTGTGTGTGGGAGGAGAAGCAGGTAGTCTTGGGCTGCTAATGAAGACAGGGATATACACGACAACTACCAATTAAAGTTGTCAGAGCCACAGTGTTCCCGGGGTTTGACAGTCTCCTCGCACAGCCGCTGATTTTCCTTTACATGCCTTGCAGCGCAATTAGAGCGTGGTGGGTGTGGTTGGACAGAAATTACCTCACGTGCCATTGTCTTTCCCCCCGTCACAGATTAATAGCTGGCATTGTGTGAGTGTGTGTGTGTGTGTGTGTGTGTGTGTGTGTGTGTGTGTGTGTGTGTGTGTGAATGCGGCCAGAAAGCACAGACAGCACACATCAAGCACACACAGCTCCGTAAAGAGAGCGCCACAGCCACCAATTAAACACACATCTTGGTTCGCATGAATGCCAGCGAAGACACAGAACGTGCACAAAAAGCAGAATATCACACAGGCGGACACGCACGATTTAGTGAAGGTTATAATCTTTACCCTGCCACCCGCTCTCCCTCTGGTCTCGGTAGCCATGAATCATCTCCTTGGAGAATTAAACGGCGGACTACGGGGAGGTTTCATTTGCTAACCAGCATGGCTAATAGCTGCCTGAGCCATAGCCACAGCCATAAATATCATTTCATGGCTGTTCTCCATAATTTATGATCGTGCAGTTGATAGGAGGCGATTACACTTCACCAGGCTGACCTTACCCTAATTAGAGTCTCCGATTCACATGATGAGAATAGATGTGATTAGGGTTAGACTGACAGGCTGGGTTGATGGTGAAGAAACAGTTCATCATTAAAAGGAAAAACATCTAGAAGACTTCCCTTGTCACCACACCTTCATATATTCATTGATATGAGATAACGTTTCTTCAGGGAGTGCAGTTAGTGACAGTGTGGGCTCCGTGGTGATGTAGTTCTGAGGGGTGGGACCCTCATTGCTACCCGACCAAATCTCTACCAATCACCCACTAATCAGCTTCAACAATACGTCAGCATCGCTACGACTTCACTGCTTTCTCATTTGCTCCGCTCAGGGCTGCAATAAAGTCACAGTTAAACTTCCGTTAAAGAGAATATAGCACCTTCGTAGCTTTGTAATTAAAGCTTTTGCCCGGGATTATTATTGGAAGGCTTTAATTATGAAGCAGCTCTTGCTTCCAGTGGCCTTGCTCGATGACATTAAACACTGCTAACTTGCTGGGGCATACAAATATATGTCTATAGAAATTTAGCCACATTTGTAGTGCTTTGTGTAAGACAATCTGCATTGACAAAGAAGAAGCAAAGATGGAACTTTACACAATTTCAAGTCCCAGTAAAACAGAAGTTAGAGCGTTTTTAGCGTCTGCACTTTGCGTATCGCCCGTGAAACCGAATATTTAAGAGGTGGGCCGTTGCAAGACAGATATTTGTGAGAAAACGAATGTGTTTATGAACATTGATGTTCTAGTAGAAACCTAAAATACAAGCAGGAACGAGCAGATGGCTTGAAGGACAGACATATTTTAAAAAAGGACCAACAAACAAACATCCCTAGATAGTGCCGTCCTGTTTCAACTTTAACAATCAAAAGATTTCAGGACTTGTTAAATGCACTCAGCTTTGGCCGGCTACAGTACAACACACAGAGGGCTTTAGTGCAGCTCTCTGTCTGTTGTCTTTACGTTTTCTTTAGAGCTTCAAAATGGTTCAATACTGCAACCATAAAATGAGTTCCAAAAGCTCGTACACCATGATCAATACTACTGCACTTTAAGACAAAGGGTTTTTAAGGAAACACCTGGATTATACTTTAACTTATCTGGAAGAATTTTATGGTCTGTCACACTCCGTTTTGAAGAGAATTTAGCTCAGGTTCACAAAAACAGAGTCAGTCGTGTTTATTAATATTGTTGCTGTTATTTCTGTTGGTATGGTCCCGGTTTCACAGTTGGGTTCCAGCGGCTTTTCCACACAAACAAGAATAAAACCGAAATGAAAATGGTCGAATTGAAATACACCATCACCATCACAAATGAAAGAAGAGAACGTCCCAAGTAAAGTAACAAGAGACAGAGGAAGCTGAGGATCCAAAGGAAGTGGGTGAGCATGGAAGAATCTGGATGAGGAGTGAAAAGCATGTGGGTCAGGGTGAGTCGAAAGTCAGAACAGAAGGTGTGAAAGAAGGATGAAAAGCTTTCAGCTGTGATTTTGCATGTGTGTATTAGAGAGAAAGAAGGAGAAATAAAGAGTGGATGCTGAGTCAAGATGAAAGCATCGCCTTTTGGGAGTGAAATAATGGTGACCGATGCATTTCCTCTTGGCAGGAAAGACCAGTGTGTGTGTGTGTGTGTGTGTGTGTGCATGTGTGTACGTACTTTGAAGTAAAAAGTGTTGAAGGGGAATCACTGACTTTTTGGGCTGGTACCTGAAATGATTTCAGGCCAGTCTGTAGTGAAGGTGTAGTTCAAGGGTCGCAGCAATCTTTATTTTGGAGTTACACGTTAAAGTACGATGCATTCTGTCTGTTAGTGACTCAAAAGCTGAAGTTTAAAATTGGTCATATGTTCTACTGATGTAATGCATACTGTGTACTGTATCTGCTCTCACAGAGTAGTTCTCTGACTGAGCCAGTCCCCCCCCCCACCACACACAGACATGGCAAGAATATAATTCACTAAAACAGCTCTTTGTGACTGTTTTACTGGAACTAACGGATCAAATTGAGATTAGACTTCAACGTGATTGTGAACGCTCCAAAAAATGCAGTAATTGGTTTCCCTGCACGTCTGTTGAAATGACTGCGTGTCACATAAGTGTGCAGAGCGGTAGGTCTCGGGCGCACGGACTGTGTGAGCGTCTCCTAGCACACCTGCCATTTTGGTTCATGCATGTTCAGCACACCAGAGGGGTGTGATCATTAATAAATACACGTTCACACACATCGTTCTGAATCAGCTGAGCCAATCAGCAACTGATAAGGATTGCTTTTACATTAAATCGTATTATTGTCTGGACGATGCACAGCGGTTTGAAGCAAACACACAGCACCATACATGTTGCATGTGCTAACTTTGAAAATAACTGAAAGGGCGCACGTGACAGGTAAAGACAGTAGACGGCGGTGGTTAATGGCGCAGAGGCTGTACATTTATCAACATATCTGTCTTGCTGCCTTCAGTCGGCTGCTGCCATTTCATTAACTGCAGCAGAAGCTCTTCATACAGTATCAAGCAGCTGTGGACAACAGATGCTGTGAGGATCACTCGTATCAATTTACAGATAAACGCAGACTGATTGACTAGCGTTCCTGTTTAATTTACATTAAATGTTGTTTTTTGATGCAAATTTAAATACATCAACTGGCTACTGGGGAGTGTTTCATGAGTTTATTTTCATTTCAGGCATTATTGCATTGTTGCTGTTTGCCTCTAGTGGTTGATTTGGTCTTGTTGACAAAACCTTCAGATTGGCAGCACATTGACGAGTATTGTTACATTGTTGTATTGTTACTTTTACTGATTGATGTTGCACCAGAAATACTCTGAGACGTCTATCTTTACATACAAAATATTTTGTTTTAAGAATAAATGTACTCAAATATCAAATATATTATTGATATCTGTATTGCAGTGTTCTGATCTCAACCTGAACTTGTTTGGGATACAAAGTTTACGCTCAATTAAAGGTCTAGAAAAGTATTTTTTCCTTTTTTCACCCACAATGCATCTGGCCAAAGAGTGGTTGTCCTATGGTTTAATCAAGGGGCAAAGCTTCATGTGTTAAAGCTGCATTCTCTCTAGTGTCCACCAGGGGGCGACTCCTCTGGTTGTATAGAAGTCTATGAGAAAATGACTCTACTTCTCTCTTGATTTATTACCTCAGTAAACATTGTAAACATGAGTTTATGGTCTCAATCTCTAGTTCCAAGTCTTCTTCAATACAGCATGATGTTCATTTAGTAACTTATGGTTCCATTGAATGTAAAATAGACGATAAAGAAGCGTAAAAATGGACGATAATATTCAGAATTAATATGAATATCTTCATAATTCATTCAAAAAGAAGTTAACTACGGGCTTTCCTGAGATATGGCGTTCACGAGAATGTGACGGACATGAAGTCACACTGATCTTGATCTTTTAGCAGCAAAATCTCATCAGTTTATCTTTGTGCGCATTTGTGCCAAATTTGAAGAAATTCCCTCCAGGATTCCTGAAATATCGCGTTGACGACAAATGTTTGGAGAACCTGAAAACATATCGTCAACATGGAGGCATAAAAACAATCGACGAATGCAGATTAAAGCACGGTCTGACTGCAGAACTTTAACATTGTTGTGTTGCTACTTTTACGTCGGTGGAGAATCTGAATGCTTCTTCCAGTCAACAACCAAAGCATCGTGGGAAGGCTCCGGTTGCCAGCATTTATCCAACCCCCCGACTGAGCTGGAGCGTTGAAGTTGACTCCAGATAAGCAATGTGAACACACTGGGCACTGCATGGCACGAGCGGAGGGGCTTAAGACCCCCGGCTAATTTTATATTTCAATCAAAGGATGATTGAATTCGGGCCAAAGATTTTGCACGAAACAACAGCATCCAACCCCGGAGCCAAATTATCTTTGCCACTTAGCACATCCAAGAGCGTGCAATGTTCTTCTTTTGTATCATTGTAACACCCACAAACCACAGGCTGTAATCACTGCGCTGTTCTTACAGAATATGTGGTACGTAGCCAGAGGAGAACCGGGTATTGTCTTGAAACTACCAGGTGCAGAACATGATACAATATCCAGTTTATGAGTCCAAATTCTTGCCTTTTGGGGTTGCTATGACGACTTGAACGATGCCGGTGGTGTGCGTTGTGGGCGGGGGAGGGGGGGAATACGGTTCCCTCCCAAACCTGGGGTACTCAGGATAAACGCAGCCAATCAAAAGGGGATGTGGAGGTAATGAAGACTAAGGCGCTGAGAGGCAGGGAGCTTTTAGAATCCGCCGTAATGCTGAGCACTTCAGACCGGCTCTCTCCGTCTTCCACAGCTCGTCGGATTAGCTGGCCTAGTCTCTATGGAAACCTTGTCCCCCACATGGAAACACAGAGCCCCCCCACCCCCCACACACACACACAGTCTCACACACACACACACACATCCTGAAGATTTTTATTTCCCTCAGTTCAAAATGAAACAGGATAATTTAAGTGCTACTTGTGATTTTCAGGTTTTTTGACATGGCTTTGCCTCGTGGTTTTGGTTATGGAGTCATCAGCACTACTGAGGGAAAAAAGTCCTGACTGCAGCATTCAAGCACATACATAAAGTCTGACTTCTCCGACCTAATGCCTCTCCATTCACTGCGCTCCACACACCAGTGCTAAAATGTTCTTAGGGTGTTTGAAAAGGAAGATACACAGTCAGGGAGAGAGTCTGCGGCCTATCAGCCGAGGAATCTCGGAAATCTACAGGCTCAATTAATTTCTCACCTGAAGGTATATTCTCTCTCTCTCGCTCTCTCTCTCTAGGTTGATCCCTCCTCATCCGCGGAACATCGTAGCCAATAACCTTTCGCTTACCCAGAGTAAGCTCCAGCTGAGGGCGGTGGTTACGTCGGGGGAGGAAGTGCAGCTATGTGGAGTCGAGCCAAGAGGGCAGAAACCACCCACCATCTGAGAACACACAAAAACAAAGAGTGAGCAAGAGAGAAGCAGCACATAAGGACATACTGGTGTCTGTGTGACAGTATGTGGGACAATATCTGACATATATTGAACGGTATATCAGTCAGGATCATACACCTCTGATATGATGAATGTACCTTTATGATTATTAGTGTTTGCAAGTATTCAAATAATTATAAATTACATACTTATTGATTTACTAGCCCCATAAAAGGGAGCTAGGTAGTTGGATGGCATCTTGCAAAGTAAATGATTTAATATGTTTAGGACTGCATCAAGCGATTCATCTGCCGATACATGATACATTGATGGTGTGGTCTACAACATGTAAAATAAAAACCAAAGTGACATCTTCAAATTGCTTGTTTAGTCTGACAAAAAATAAATATTCCTTTTACAAAAGCAGTTTTTGTCGGAAGTATTTCAGAGTAGGAAGACTCCAGCACAAGAGGAATCATGAGTGAAGTGTATGGTGATTGGTTGGAAACATGAGCCAACAGCACAAACAAACTTATTTTTTTAAAAACCCGTTAGACGTGTAAACAACATACAACACAAAAAGCTTTTAACGTCAGAAAATTTAGGAAAACACAAACCTAGCAGCACAAAGGCTAACCCAGGAGCACAAAGGCTAACCCAGGAACACAACCCAGTAGCACAAAGGCTAAACAAGTAGCACAAAGGCTAACCCAGTAGCACAAAGGCTAACACAGGAACACAAAGGCTAACCCAGGAACACAAAGGTTAACACAGTAGCACAAAGGCTAACACAGCAGCACAAAGGCTAACACAGCAGCACAAAG